>NW_026691640.1:0-62886 GCF_020826845.1 Diceros bicornis minor
GGGAGGAGGGCGCTGGGCTGGGCTTTCCAATCTGCAGGCTCCTCCAGGGGCAACCATGGCTCCCACCTCCCTGCTGGGCCAGTGAGGCTCCTGGGAGGGTCTCCTGCCTCTTTGGGCTTCCTTCTCCTTCATATCAGGCATCAGCCCCCACACCCCTCTCGCTCTCCTACACAGCTCAGCACCCACTTCCCAAAGGACCCAACTGAGTAAGAAACCAAAAAAAGGCGCCAGGGGTAGAAAGGGAGAAATAGAAATGTTGTGTCTGCAGGAAAGATGAACTCTACATGGTCAAACCCCTTGGGGTCCCAGTGTCTCCATGATGAGCTCTCTGGATGTCATGTGTGTGCCTGGAAAAAAGGCTTTGCTGTATTGCATGTGTAGGGAGTAACTTGTTCTTGCAGACATAGCGTGAATGTTCCAGTATGGGAATGAAGAGTGCGGCCAAATGGGGCGGCCACAGAGCCCTCGGCCCCAGCATTTCAAAAGGCAAGCATATGCTTTGGTTCATACTTTTTGAAGCTGAGGGCCAAGTTGTCGCTGCTAGAAAAAGTCCCACCCCAAAAATAGAGAGTATGGGCGTTGACACCAAGTAGGTCAAGAAAGGATCGGATGCCCATAGACAGCACGTGCTAGCAGTGTGTCCTGCCCAGCCAGCAGGCTCAGAGCCCCACATCTTGGCATCTGGGTCCTCAGCCACTGGCAGCAAGTCTGGTATTTCTCAGGCCTGGCACTCGATCAAGGCCCTGCAAAGATGAGACCCTCAGATATGGAAACCCGTGAACACAATTCCTACAGGGTTATTTTGTCATATTGTTTTAATAATGCGGCACGTTAGCACCAAAAGTCTGTCTTATTTAAGGACATTTGGGGACAAATATTGTAAAGACTCAATCCATTCCTGAGAACTCCACCCTCTACTTTTCCACGCCTCTTGAGTGATGCCTGCGATGGGTCTAAAGTATTCCTTAGCATCCTTTTCATCATTGCCCCTCTGGCACCTGCCACAGGCAGACACTCCATAGATGCAGGTGCACTGAATCCAGCCCAGCGTCTCGTCTGGGGTGGGGAAAGACAACAGCAATCAGAATAATAATAAGTGAGCATCGGCACATACTATGTCTCCCTGAGTCCCCCTATCCAGGAGGCACTGGGCCCATGGTCACATAGCTGGTCGGACCCGTCTGACTCCTAAGGCCCCAGCCTTGGCCCCTGCTCCCTGGGACTTCAGAGAGCCCAGAGCTGAATGGGAGTGAATGGGGTCACAGGAAGTGTGCTCTGGTGTTTCTCACACCGGCTAACCCAGCAATAGCTGTCATGCATCTCCAACATCCCCTCTCCTCTCAGGACTCCTTCACCGTCCATTTGGTCTCAGTTGTAAAGATGAAATGTGTCTAGTCAGGAGCAATGAATGACAGATGGAAGATGTTATTTTCCCCCCCAAAACATCCTCTGTTCTTTTGGAATCCCTGCAGTGCAACTTGGACCAGCAGGTTTGGGGAGCAGGTAAGCACCCTACTGGTTGCTGGTCTCCTCTTCCATCAGGCCGAGTGGAGGTGTTGGGGACAGGCTGGACAACACCTAGTGTGGGCCAGGGACTCTGACACCCACTGGGGCCTAGGAGCACCCTCCTTCACCGTGCATCCACACAGACCAAGGCAAGGAACTGCCCTTGAGGATGGTGTCCAAGTCTTCATGGCTGGTTTCTCCTAAATTTTAAATGGCTCCAGGGGCTCAAATATTCCCCCGGTGGCCCTCCCATGCCAGGGTGCAGGGTTTTCCAGTCTGATGTCTACAGCCTGCAGGGCTGCGTTTGGGCTCTGGATGGTCACCTGGATCCCACAGCAGCAAGTAAATCTCAGAAGGAGGTGAGGAGCTGTAAGAACAAAGGCTTATTTTTGTTCTGACATGTTAATTTTGTAAACGTGTATGAGCTGTGCATTAGACACCAGCTTTTAGTCACTCTCATCTGATCTTTCCACGTTTTTCTCCCCTCCAGATAACTCTTGTGTTGTCAAGCTACCAGACCATAGTAGTGTGTTTCCTTCTTCCAGGAGAGATTCCTCTGCTGTGGGGTCCCACATTGCCTATGGGTTCAGAAGTCCAAAAGAGAGATTGTTTTTTGAGTGAGTTGTCAGTGTCTCTGCATTATGCCTCTGTCTTCCCTGGGTGAGGTTGAGCTGAGGCATGTGGAGCATCCCTGGGGCTCAAAGTTCACAGAGACTGGTACCCGACACCTGTCCCAAGGCTCTAAAGGCAGAGACTGGCCAACTCCCAGGTCCTCAGGGCCACAGCGAGCTGTGTGAGGCTGTGCATGCTTCCCAAGCACCAGGCGTGAATGCTGGGAGGAGGCCCAGGCTGAGCTGTCTTCAGGGGGACTCTGCCTATGATGAGAGTGGACCTCAGAGGCCAGGCCTGAAGGGCTGTCACAAGCTGTCAGCTCAGAGCACCATCACCTCTGTCCGGGGCTTGAGGACAGAGACCATCAGCTGGGGGGAGGTCTGAAGACCCACAAAAGCACTTCCTTAGAAATGGGGTAAGCATTTGGACCTCCACTGAGCCCAGTGGACACCCAAAAGAAGAGTCAAGAAGGATTTTGCTTCTCTCTAGCCTTTCCTCTGTGGCCTGTGTTGGCCCCACAGGCTCATTTGGAAACCTGGTACGCGTGGGTGAGGGACAAGTACAGCAGCTGCAGCAGCACTGGTCTTTCCTTCTGTCCTGCTCCCTGCCCAGCTCCTGCCTCTCTGGTAACAGGACTAATGGGGACAGACTCTGTTCTTCTGCTCCCTGGTGTGGGCATTGGACTGGAATCATGTTTTAAACCTGTTACTTTCCCAGTAAATGACCAGGTTAAGTATCTGAAGAGGTTGGAAGGGACTAACGGCCAGACATAGTTGGGTATGAGCTTGGACTTCTTCCTCTCTTCCTCCTGCAAAACTCACAGTGGTGGTCCCCAGGCTCACTGGCAGAGCCCAGGCAGGAGTCTCTGCAGGCTGGGGTGGGTGTCCACTACTCGCTCAAGGAGAAGGGTGGAAACCAGGTTGGCATCCAGGCAGGGTGAGCCACCAGCCAGATAGCCACCATGGACAGGCTGCTTAGAGCTAATGCCCCAAAGTACGTGATCATAGAGCAGGGCGCCCTTGAAGACTCCAGGGAGGCAAGGCCAGTGTGCGCTTCTCATTGAGCTTCAGGTGCTGAGAAAGACAGGTGGATGGCACCCACAGACGCAGATGTGGCAAGAAAAATGAAGAGTCGAGAGCCAGGCAGGGCAGGGCACACTCAGAACTGCAGGACAAATTCCCTTTGATGCTACTACATGCAAAACAACATGTATCAGTTTCTCTGAGACTAAAACAAGCGAAATCAGATGTTCTGTGCTGCTGCGGCTCCAAAGACTCTCTGAGGCACCACATGTGAAATGTGGCCTACAAAAGGCTGCTGCTGGCCTTTTGTAGGCCTCTCCAACCAAAAGTGAACTCGGGTCACCCATCATCATAGCTGCCATCCTGGGTGCTTGAGCCCACCTGGGGGACTGTGGGGAGAGGGAGGCACCCCAGAAGGAGGAAAGAAGGAAATAACTCCACCCTAAATCTTGCAGTTCTGCCCAGAAACCAGTGCTGAAGTGATATTTGCCATGACCGGCTTGCACGTGCAGCCTCCACCCTCATGCCACACACACTCTGGGAAAAGAGGGGGTGTGCATTAGGAAGATCCCTTCTACTTGTTCTAAAACTGATCAAATCTCTGAAATCACTTAGCGAAGGCTAACTGCTCTAAGATTTCTGATGGATTTTTCTTTATTGTTTCAATCTCTTTTGTGAAAAAATTCCTGATTTCATTGAATTGTCTGTTTTCTTATATTTCATTGAGCTTTTTTATGATAGCTATTTTGAATTCTCTGTCATTAAGGTTATACACGTCTGTGCTTT
Organism: Diceros bicornis minor; assembly: GCF_020826845.1. Classification (NCBI taxonomy): domain Eukaryota; kingdom Metazoa; phylum Chordata; class Mammalia; order Perissodactyla; family Rhinocerotidae; genus Diceros; species Diceros bicornis. Next base: position 3,927 of record NW_026691640.1, read on the forward strand.
CAGGGTTGATTTCTGGGTGCTTGTCATTTTCCTTTTGGTCTGGAGATTTAATATATTTCTTGGAAATCTTTTCATGTCAGTACATGTGGATCTACCTTATTGTTTCTAATTGCTCTATAATATTCCACAGCATAGAATTACTATAATAGTTTTAGTGTAAAACTGTCATAGAAATAGTGATATTTTTGAAATTTAATTTTTTAATAATATTTTCTTCTTTTTAATAACGTTTGAGTGTGGTTTTTTTGGTTTGTTTCCTGGAAGTTGGAATTTTCTTTTTCTTTCTGTGTTATGGTTGGTTTCAAGGAGGAACATGAAGCTTCTTTGGTCATCTTCAGCCAGGTGTCTTCATTTATTTACTCATATCTTTGCATAATCTTATTCCAAAGAAATTATGTTGTATTTGGCAGCATTTGGTAACTGTTTTATTGAAGAGATTATGAAATGTAGATTGATTTGTACTATTGTAAGCAGTCACTTGTATGACTGTTTTTGGAAATTTGTTTTGTTTTGTTTTGTTTTTTTGTGAGGATGATCAGCTGTGAGCTAACATCCATGCCAATCCTCCTCTTTTTGCTGAGGAAGACTGGCCCTGAGTTAACATCCATGCCCATCTTCCTCCACTTTATGTGGGACGCTGCCACAGCACGGCCTGAGAAGTGGTGCCTCAGTGTACATCCGGGATCCGAACCCAGGCCGCCAGCAGCGCAGCGCACGCACTTAACCACTATGCTGCGGTGCCGGCCCTGGGATAGTCTTCACTGTACACATACTTGTGCATTGAGACTTTTGAACTTTAAAATTATACCAATTTTGATTGTTACAGTGTCTTTTCAAACAGAAACATCAATTTTAAGCAGTTTCTATGAGAAAGGAAGCAGATACCATCCCTACTGGGACTAAGCACTGGTAACATTTGATTTAAGTTGCATGAGAAGTTGATGATTGTATCTAAAGTACCATTGTTGCTACTAATATTATTACTACTACACTTACAACTCTGATAACGATACTAGTAGTATAGTAACAAAAATATTTATTAAGTATTTATGTGCCAAGCACTTAGCATAGTGGTATCTCATATATCTAAATAGGCATTTTTACAATATCATCATTTACTTTCTCATTATTGATATTACACAATAATAGTCACGAATAGTCAAACCATGGTATAAGCAAAAGGTTAGAAACAAGCATTAGATTTACAAAAAGGAAGCTTTCCCATTCCTTTGGAGCTTCCTTAACCCTTCTTGAAGGAAGACAAATGCATCCTCCTGTAGGTATCACCAGTACTGCTTCGACTGGCTGACATACTTAGCTGTGTGACTTTGGGATATTAATAAATGTCTTTCAGCCTGTTTCCTTACAGTAGAATGGAGACAATATTGCTTACCTTGTAGGAATGTTAGGGTGAAATGAGAAAATATACCTAAAGTGCCTGAGAACTTTTAGGTATTTAAAGTGAGCAACTTGAATTTTACCCATGTATAGCAATGATTGTCAACTGAGTTGGAGGAGAGGACATGTTCTCCTATAGAAGCCTATCAGAATTTCTTTTTTTAAATTTTTTTGGTGAGGAAGATCGGCCATGAGCTAACATCCTTTGCCAACCTTCCTCTCTTTCTTTTTGGTTGAGGAAAATTGGCCCTGAGCTAACATCTGTGCCCATCTTCCTCTATTTTGTATGTGGAATGCTGCCACAGCATGGCTTGATGAGTGGTGTGTGGATCTGTGCCCGAGATCCGAACCTGCAAACCTGGGGCCACTGCAGCAGAGCATGCAAATCACTACACCACTAGTCATCAGAATTTCTGAGTGAGGCCTTTTTAAAATCATATATGATCTCCCCCAAATGGACATTCTTTTCTCCTCTTTTTCTTTCCTCCCCCTCTCAACTCTTGAACTATGGCTATGTCAAACAACTTTTCCTGATGAAAGACTTTTATGTTGGGATAGAGTGGAAGAAAGCTTGAGAACTTTTGATAAAAGTAGTAGTTTCCAACTTCCCTGTATCAGATCACTTGGGGATCTTTATCTAAGCAGATTCCCTGGCTGAACTACCTAACAGAAGTTCTCAAACTGTAGTATGCATGCACAAAAAGTGCAACTTCCTTTGGATTGCTGAGAGTGAAAGGGAGAAGGGAGGGGGAGAGAGGAGAGAGATGAGTTTTGTGTTTAAGAATGAAGAATCCAGTTGACTTTCTGTAAATTTTTAAGGGTCGCATTCTGCTTTACTATGTCTCCTTGTAACTAACTACTCGCATTTATGCATTGTGAAAGATTGGATCTGTGAAGAAAAAATCACAGGGACTGACGCCCTGTTAAGGGAAATGCTCCTGACTAATAATGCCAAAAACCACTCTCTTAAACAACTCCAAGAAGGTATAGTAGATTGATACTCCTTTTTCCCCTTTAGTAGTGCAAAGAGATGTTAGGCTCATTGAAATCTTAAAATCATGCAGAATTTCCCTGGGGATATTAATAATGTTTTCGTGAATATAATTTTAATAATTCTCTTTGAGTTTAAGGAGTTTTAACCATTTATTTCTGATACGCTTGTATCTGTTACCTCATAGGTCCTACGTTATATCACTGAACAGGTTGTGTGAAAGGTCGATAGAAAGAAGTCAGAAATAAGTGCCACGGAATAGAGCAACGGACTTGCGGTTACTGGATAGTGTTCTAGATCACCACTGTCAAATAGAAATAAGACGCAAGACACACATATAATTTTAACATATAATTTGAAACTTTCTATAGCCACATTAAAGTAAAAACAAAGGCAAAATTAATTTTAATAATTATTTCATTTAACCCAATATATCTAATATATTATTTCATCAGGTGCTCGATATAAACAACGATTAATGAGATATTTTACTGTTGTTCCATACTAAGTCTTAGGAATCCAGTGTATATTTTATACTTACTGCACGTCTCATTTTGGACTAGCTACATTTCAAGTGCTCAACAGCCAGATGTGGTTAGTGTCTGTTCTATTGAAGAGCACAGGATTGATATTATTGAATAACAGCAATCTGCTGAGTGCTTATAACCTATAAAGGGGGCCACCCTTATAGGTATCAACAAATTCCAATCTTTCAAATGAATGTGACTACCAAAGGCAATACTTGTGTATATTTTCATATTTCAATCAATTTTTAAAATCTTTCTGAATCACCAAAGAAATGAACCTTGTCTTTGGGTCACTAATGTGATTTCTTAAATGAGATATGTTTTGTTCTTTGTGAAATAACTACACCTAAATTAATTTTTCTTAAGGTCCTTATTTTAAGTATGGCCAAAACTATGGCTAGGATTGAAAGTTTTACGTTTAGAGCAACGTTGTTTTCTTGATTTGTTTGGCCTGTAGTCTGATAGAGAAATGTTACTTCTTCTTTGGTAAGCTGTATAGAATTTAGATTATGACTGCTAAGTTTCCCCTTTAGCATTTTCAGCTGTCCCAGTAAGACATATGGAAACGATACAGATTCTAGAACGCTTGACTCTACTCTCTGCCAGTGAACTTATACCATAGGCAGAAGTATTAACATCCAATATGAACCAGCTATTGAATTCAGGGGTTCTGTGGAGAATGCTTCAAACAGTCAATAAACTATGGATGGTTCTTAATACTGTGATGCCTAGAAGGTAATTTCAGTGTATTGTTACACGTAATAGATAAGTGTATAGCAGTGATTATATACAGTAACCTAAACTTAATGGTTGAAAAAAATTGTTGAGTGTTTAACAATATAAATCCCCTCTGAAGACTACTAATTAAAGAGTCATTATAACTTTCAGAAAAAGCATAAATTTGATCTTAAGAAACAGAGAGAAACTATAAAGTATTTCCAACTTGAGAAACTTCCTTAAAAGTGAGTTCTCCTCTATAGGCATCTGTCATTTGTGGCTAATTGTGATTTAAATCACTGTGTGTCTTGCATCATTGTGGTGGCTCCCAATTTTGCTGCACATTAAAATCACCTGGAGAGCTGTTAAAACTCTTGATCCCCAATTGTAACCCATGCCAATTAAATCAGAATATCTGCGGTTGGGAGTCAAGCACTAGTATTTTCTTTTTTTAAGATTCCCCAGTTGATTCCATTATGCAGCAATGTTTAGAGAACACTTGATTAATTATTTCTTTAGTCAAATGGGTCTCTGCTGGTCCATAGATTGCATCAGAAACACCTGGTCAGCTCTGAAAACCAGGATACTGGGCTGGCCTTCCCTGAGATATCAGATGCTTAATGTTCAATCAAGTAAGTTCGATGTGAAAAATAAAAGCATACACTTAAAAAATACTGTAAGAATTTTCATATTTTTAAACAAGGCTGTTTTGTAGTCTTCTAAGATTAAATACAGCGGTCCTGTGTTCTTTTGTTTTGTTTTATTTTAAACTGAGGCTTTGGAATATTTTATGTGAGTAGGAAACCTCTAGGAGTTCAAAAAAGGTTGAAATAAATGGTTTCTAACTAAATGCAGCGCACATTCTTGGATCAGTTTTCAAAGGCTGATCAAAACCTGCTGTGTTTAAATAACAACATGCTGTTTTTCATCACATCCGTTGATGATGTAAACAAAATGTGTAACTATATTAGTAAATGTTAATATTCATGTATTTTAAGTTAAGGTTACAAAATTTGTCACAATGTGATTTTTTTATTCAAGTGAAAACAGATGTGTGCAGCTATTTTGAATATTGGTTTATAAACATGCATATTCTTTATCAAATGAACTTGTAGTTTTTTTATGTTTTCTTTCACTACTGTTCACCTGAAAGGAACAGTTCAAGGGACTGGAATCCAGGACTGTCTGGCTCCAGAGCCTACGTGTATCCACTTCTGTTAACGCCACACACGTCAAATGGCCATACAAGGCTAGAGTCGGTTGGGAGCCTTAGGAATTGAGTGGAGGAAAATCGAAAATCGTAGTAGTTTCCCTGGAGCAGTTACTTAAAGGATTTGATATTTAAAAAAATTGTAAAAGCAGAATAAAAATTTGAAGATATTTTTAAGTATTGATAAATTATCCTTCATTCCACTGTTTTAACAGTAAGTTACATTTTTTATACTTTCCCTCCATCTTTGCTTATGCATATATATTTTCACATAATGGAATTCATAATACCCAGTAGGGAGTCTGCTTTCTTTCATTTAAATTTATATGAAATCTTTTTTGCAAGTTGTTTACTTTTGATAATTATTTTATTGGCTTCCTAATGATCAAACTGATGTATCATAACCGTATAGGGTGCTATTACTAGACCGGGAGGTTGATGACTTTTTTCAGGATTACAATAGGCAATGTTATCAATTTAGGTATTTTTACTTTTTCTTTCTTTTGGATTACTCTTTTAGGATGAATTTTTGAGCCTGAGATTACTAAATTAAAAGGTAGAATTTATTTTTAGCACTGTACATTTTGCAATTGGGGAAGATGCAGTAAAACTGAAAGGGAAGCAAACAAATCCACTCTCCTCCCGCTGCTCCCCCTACAGCAAACCTCTCCCCAAACTAGTTGCTCAAACTTGAGAAACTGTCTCACGTTTTACTTTTTTGAGACACTAGTATCGGAGCCAAGCTTAGGCTATTCAGAAATTGACAAAATCACACTTTGGAGAGATCACGATTAACTCCCTACCTTTGAGGAAACTGAAGTGTACTTCGTGGCAAAGAATAACAACCCGGTTTTAGGAGGGACAGAAGACGGATGAGCCTTGATGGAGCAGAAGTGACCGGGGCGGGAGCGCTCTACAGCGTTGCTCTGGTTGAAGTCGCTATCCGGGGAAGCCTGGAACATCCTGAGGGTCTGCGGCCACTCGTCAACCAGCCTTGTCGCCTGGCCGGGCTCAGGCTTCTGGCAGTTCCCGCCTCCGTCTGTGCGACACCCGGGCCGACGTGAAGTTCGGAAACGTGAGCTGAGCGGCACTGACGGGCGCTCTGGGAAGAACTCGGCAAGGCTTTCCTTTCGCTTGGTCTACAGACCTGAAGAATGAGACTGCGAGTTTTCAAGGAAACGGATACATGGGTTAAGTCGCCGGTTTCAAAATCTCAAAATGGAGAAGACTTTTCCTTTAAACGCTGCGCTCTGCTCCCACCCTTCGCTGTTCAAGCGTTCGCCTCCGGGCCACGAAATACTTTGCGTTGGTTTTTATTGCGGAGGCTTCTCTCGGGGGCCCCCTAACCTCACGCCGGGACTGGTTTCTTGGTTTCTGCTCTGGCGGGTGATTGGGTGCTGGGAGTCGAGGGGGCGGGAGGCAGGAATTCGTCCGCAAGAGCGCTTGCGCGCGGCCTGGAGAGAGCGGAGGAGGGAGCGGGTGAGGCGCCGGGAGTCCGCACTCGGCCAGGGTGAGGAGGCGAGAGGTTTGGGGCTTCTCCTCTCTGCCAGGCTCCGCAGTGTGTGCTCGCAGATACCATTTCATTTTCTCCCGGGACTCGGAGCCCAGGCAGCGCTGCCTCGGTTTTCCTCAGAACAGGCCAGCCTGTCTCTCCTGGGGTGGCGCGCAGCCTGCCCGAAGAGAGCCTTCTGCTCTCGCCTGGCCGCCATGCGGGCAGTCGGGGTGACCGCGTCCACGGGCCTCGGGGTTCTGAACACGCGGAGGCCAGAGGGATCCTGTCCTGAACCCCGAGGAGAGGCCCCGGGCCCCCTTGAACCTCCGCTGACTCGTGGCAGCGGGGACGATGGCGGGAGGCGGATCGGGGCTCGTCCTTTATCCCCTGGGGGGTTGTGGTGAATGCAGGTGGGATGGATTTCTAGGCTGTATCTGAGGAACTAGCTGGCGTTGCGTTATTGGCTGGGGTGAAGGGGTTAGAGTCCACCAAATCTCTACTCAAGAGTTGCACAGATAGAATCACAGAATAGTAGAACTGGGAAATGCCTCAGAATAGTGGTTCTTAGCTTGTTTTGGAACACATAGGCTAGGGGTCAGGGTATAATTGGCTTCATAAGCTGTTGAATTACTCTTTTAACCATCCCTCTATCCCCAGGTCGAATTTGCCGTTTTTTTCCACTATTGCAAGGAAGTCCTCAGTTGATAACAGTGCATATCAGTCTCCCCTCTGTTTTCAGTTATTTTATTAAGATATAGTTCTGGGAATGAGAAATCCACGGACTTTCTCTTCAGAGAAACACAGTCATGTACCAAGACTTCTGCATGCAATAGCAAGAGAGCACAGTCTCTGACTTCTGTCTCTGGATCCTAGATTAAGCATAGGTGGTTTAGAAGAGGTGGGGATTAATGTAGATCACCTCCTCTGTGTCAAATACTGGAGTTTAGGCACGTTCTATCCATTAACTTACTTAATTCTTAACTCAATGCCTGGCTAATTTTCGTCAAAACTCTATCGGGTAGATAATCTTATCTCCATTGCACAGATGAAGAAACAGACTGAGGTTCAGTGATTCACACAGTGGGACTCACACTTAGGCTTGCTTTACTCCAAAGCCCATCTTCTTTTCATTATACCCTTCTGACCTTTAAATCAGAATTATCAAGCACCTACTGTGTGCCAAGGCATTTTCTCCCTTACAACAGTTTTTCAATTAGGGATTATTACAGATGAGGATCTTAGTCTAGAGAAGTGAAGACATGATCAAGGAAACACATCTGAGTTGTGGGAACCTGATCTAGAACTCGTACTTCTACCTCCTGGTCCACAGCTTTGGCAGAGTAGGGATACAAATCCGGATTTGTCAGATTCCGAGACATGTTCTCAACCACTGTGATGGTTAAGACTAGGAAATTCTTTTACTTGCATTTGTTTTGTTGATACATTTAGGAATCCCCTTTTTATTTCTAGACTTCTGTCCTAGTCTAGTTGGGTATCTGGTTTTCTTTGAATGGCATTGTTTCAGTCTTGATTTTCATTTCTGCTGCAGTTAGGAATCTAAGTAAACAGGAAAGCATGACTCTTCAATATGGTCTGAATGTACAGTTGGTGGGGTGAAGATGAACTTTCCTTGTAAAGCTTGTCCATCATAGCTTGCTATAATGAATTCTGCAAGTATTTTTCAGCAGTTAAGTCTTCATTAAGATAAAGATGCCGATAATTCATAACGTATACTGAATCTGTGACTACATTCATTTTCTCAGATAGTAAATGGATTGCAAATATTTGCTGGGTTCATGGAAGAACATGTAACCTTTCAAAAAATAATCCTAATCGCTATGAACTGTATATGGTTAGGAGGCAAAGGAGAGTATTCTGAAAACTATTCTCAGCTCATTTGGCACTTCTATTTACTTTACGGAATTACTACCTTCTACAAAGTATTTACTGTCTTTTACACAGAATACTATATTTCTCACCATATTTTTTGAGATGTTTCAATCATATAGAAAATTAATAGACCAATGGGTAAGCCAACTTTCCAGAGTTGTTCAATCTTAATATTTTGCCATATTTACTTTATACCTTCTTTGCAAGTAACATTACTAGTATGCTGAATTTATTCTTTTTCTTTCCTAGACGTGTTGTTATACTTTTGTTACATATGTATGTATCCGTAAACAATATAGAGCATTACTTTACCTGTTTTTAAACTTTGTACAATGATATGATACTGTACCCATATTTGTTCAGAAGTGTTTTTAGTTGCTTAACATTATTTTTAAGAAGTAGCCTTATTGATTGTTCATCTATTTTAATTGCTGTGTAGTATTCCATTGTATGAATATACCAGAATTTTTTTATCCATTTTCCTTTTGACAGACATTTAAGTTGTTTACATTCTTTTGCAATTCTAAACAATGCTGCTATGAACTTTCTTATGCATGTTTCCTTATGTTCCTGTGGGAAAGCTTTTGGATATATACATAGGACTGGACTTCCTGGTGTTGGGTATCTTCAACTTTACTAGAAATTGTTAATATCTGTCCAAAGTGGTTGTAGCGATTTACACTCCCCCTAGCAGTATCCTCCATTAAGTTTTCATCCAAGATATTAGTGTACTCTAGTTTTAAAGAAATGACGGTGCTTGCATCATTAAGGCACAAATTGCTTTGTTCATTTCTTTTATGCTTATATGCTTTTAAGTCCAACATAATTTTAGGGAGAAAGATAAAGGAATAAGGTCTAGATTGAACTAAATACTAATTCTCCCTTCTGCTATTGCTATGTTCCCTCAAGTACAACCTTACTTCTTGTTGTGTTTGTACTTGTGATGGAGACAGACCCTAGTGAAGTAAATTGTTTACTGATTTTTTTTATTGTTTTTGTTTCAATAGATTGTCCGAGGATTAAAAAGTAAGCAGCATTGTTTGTTGGAGAGCCCTACAGAAAGTGGGAAAAGCTTAGTCTTACTTTGTGCTGCTTTAGCGTGGCAACAGTCTCTTCTTCGTGGTAAGTATTTGGTTGATATATTCAGCTTGATTATTGGGACTTGAAAAAAATATAATAAAGTACTTTTTATCCAGAATGATTCATTTAAAGAAATAGCAGTAACTAAGAATATACTTTTGGTCTTTCTTTTAATCCTCCCTGCTTGATATTTTAATGTCTCAATATAAACGAATACTCAAGTGGTTGTGCCTTTATTACATTATTAATCTTTGACTATTAACTATAAAACTCTTGGAAGAAACCGACCCTCCTTTATGTGAACTTGGAGACAGAGGCCAAGGTGAAGCCTTGGTGCCCCTCCACACTAGTGAGCTGCAGAAGGGCTGCAGAGTCCTGTGAATCTTTGGCGCCCCTCCTGGCTCCCTCCGGAGTTGGCATTGCCTGCACAGAGGAGCCCAGCTCCTTACAACGTCATGCTGACGTCACTCATCCAGGCCTGTTTTGAGTGGTGGTCTGTGCTCCTGTCACCCCTTCTTGTTATTCTCCCATCTCTAAGTTTGTGCCTTAGGTTCATGTGACACCAGCCCACAGAGGTAATAGATATTATGTCATATACACTGGGCGACATCTCTAGGAAGTAGATTCTAGCCTGATCCCCATGGTGCAGGTTTAGAGACTGGGGAGGACCTGAGAGGTACAGGGACTTTCTCAGGATGAAGAACTGGTAAGAAAAAGGAGGTCTGCATTCATCTCTGTCTCCTCAAAGCTAGGACCCGACTTAGGGTTCCAGGGAGCTGTGGCTAGGGCTGTGTAGGCTCCTTGTGTACAGCTCAGGAGATGACATGGGGAGGAGGGTTAGCAGCCAGGGCACAGGGGGCAGCTCTGGACAAGTCTGATTGAGGGAAGGGGCCTAGGTAAAGGAGTCTTGAAAAAAGACCTCACTTCCTTGGTCATAGACCTCAAAAGATCTTAGAACTCTGGTAACCAGGCACCCACAGCCCCCCATCCAGCTCACTTGACTGGAGACAGTCAACAGGAAAAAATATTTTGTTGTTGTATCCCAACTTTTGGAGGATCTAGGCACAAAAAAACCCAGAAAGAGAAACTTTTTGGTCATTGCTGACGTTGGCTCAGCCCTCATCCCCGACGCCTCTGGGTGTCTGGCAGGAGGCAGTGAAGGGTAACATGGGGCAGCCCAGGAAAGGCTAGTGCAGGCCAGGTCACAACTGTGATCCCACCTGATCAGCCCCACACCCCTTGTCCCTCATCTTGTGTGTGTGTGTGTCTGTGTGTGTTTGTGTGGAGGGGAGAAGGCAGGGTATGAGGGGCAGGCCATTCCTGGGCAGGAGCTGCTTGTTAGATGTCGGAAGTGTGGTGGGCCTATCATGTTCATAGCCCAGGTCATGGCTGGCAGCATGAGAAGGTGAGCTCCTCTACTCTTATGTTACTGAGCCATAGAGGTTTCATCTCTTTTCCTGCCTGACCATAGTTCTTTGCAGGGATGTCCCTCTGTGCCTGAACTGAGGAGCAGACTTTCTCTTGGGGGATGACCCCAGTGGCAGTGTGCAGGCAGCCCCTGATTCCTTCAGGCCCAGCTCCGGAGCAGTCTTTGCAGATCTCCAGTAAGAAGGTCATCGAGGAGCTGCCCAATGGTTTCAATTTCACCAACTCACTAGGCAAGGGGAAGGTGCCTGAGGCCACAAACACCATCCAGTGCTGCTCTGAGATGAGAACAGGAACAGAGGGTCTCCACACTCAGGACCTTGAGATGACCAGGTTGGACCAGAACTAGGGAGTGACCAGACTGGGGCTGTCCCTTTTTCAAGCTAAAGGGGATGTACATGCAGGTAACCTTGCCTGTTTCGGAGCTGAGCTGCCATGACCCTCTTACCCTTGCCCGGTGTGAGCTTCTGGAGGCCACTGAGGCAGAGGCAGAGGGTAAGGGGGACTGCAGGCTGGATATTCCTGGAAGGGAAGTGGGATTTTTCCTTTGTTCAGAAGGACACATGGAAAGTCAGCTATGTGGGTGAATCTTTCTCTTTATCCCACTGTAGCGCCAGCTGCAGAGCTCCAGTCAGTGGCAGAAGCAGAGCAGTGGGCAGTGGTGGAGGTAGAGCTGGCTCCAGCTCTGTTGACAACACCCCTTCTAGCGTTGGAGCCAGAGTCACCTCCATCAGCAGCGTTGGAGCTAAAGCAAGGGCCAACATTGGCTCCAGCAGGAGTGGGAGCTGCTGAGCTGGAGTCATCTGGATCATCATTTCTAGTGGGAAGTCCGTCTCCACCTGTGGCTGTTAAGGAGCATGAGAAGAAGCCCAACCTCACGGCCTTCTCTCCTAAGCAGGTGGTAGAGCAGTTGACCGTGATGGATGCAGTGAGCAGCTGGGCTCTCAGGGCGGGGTGGAACAGGCCTTCCCTCTGCCATCGTTGCCCCAGTTCTGATCCAGACTCCCATGATCTGGGCCCAAATCCCAGCTCCACCCCTTACCAACCATATGACCTGGGCAACTCCCGGAACCCTCAAGCCTTTGCTGTCCACATGCAGACCGTAGAGGTGGACACTAACAGGACCTGCTCCACAGAGTGCCTGTGCTGGCTCCATGAGGTAGAAGAGATGGAAAGCTGGGCAGGGCCTGGCCCATCAGTGGTGGAGGGGAGCTCAGTGTGTGCAGCCAGGTCTACGGTGGCCCAGCCGTCTCCTCAGGAGGCTCAACAGCCTCAGGACTTGACACCTGATGTGTGCTTCACTACAAGGGAGACAGACAAGGCCAGTGGTTGTAGCTGCCACGGGGGAATGTGCATCAGAATGGAGAGTGGGACCAGAGTGGAGATCAGGGTGGTGGCAGATGCCCCCTTGGGATGAGCAGAGTTGAGCCATCATCTGGAGCTTGGAGTTAGCCAGGACGGGCTGGGTGCAAATACCCCTCTCCCTTCCCTACCGTGATTGGGCCCTGGGTCATCCTGTGTTGGGTACCCTCGGTGGACAGAGAAGAAAACCCAGGGACTCTCACAAGGCTCAGGCCACATCCTGAGCTTCCTGAGCTCTAGCTGTAAACTGTGAAAACTGTGTGGGACTTTAGTGGCTGTGGACACAGAGGTGGCCTGTGGCAGGGCTGGATGACACTTCCCCTGTCCCCCAGGAGCTCTTCTGGAAGGTGGTGCCCTCTCAGTGCCTGGGATCCACCTGGCACAAGAAGAATAAGCCTGGCAGTGAGCACTAGACACCCACCATCCAGGCCACCATCGACCAGTTCAGAAGGGTGGCCAGCCTCGTCATCACCACCTGCCTCGGTGACGTGAGCATGACAGCCCAGTACAGGGCGAGGGTGGTAGAGCACTGGGTCCAGGTGGCCCAGGTGTACCGTGGGAGGCCCAGTGGAGCCCCTCTCTGGAGACTTGGGAACTGCCTCTCCACCTTTATCAGCTCCCAGGATTGAAGTGTGTGGTCTAAGCTCCTGCAAGTCCCTAGGCCCTTCCTGCCAGAGGCCCCGCTGACCTTGACTCCAGGTCCCAGTGGGAGGATGCTCACTTCCTACCTGGCTCCTTCCCTGGGTTGAGCTAAACTCCTCCTCCTTGTGAGTGTTACTTTCTGAATCCTAAATGTCCTTCTGGGGCTCCCTGAGAATCTGTCTCATCCAGGAGGGGAGATGTAAATAGAAGGGGACTGAAGCTAGAGCAAGCGGGGCTCCAGTGCCCAACCTCACACCTCATTCTCTTCCCTTCCCCAGGAGTGTGAGATCTGGAAGAACTTCTCCTCGTCCCGCACTTTCATCTCTGCTCTGCAGAAAACCTCCACAAGCCACCTGAAGAACACATGGGGGTAAGTTTCCCTGTGGGTAGGCCTCTCTGCATAGGAGGACCAGGATGGATGGGGGATCTCCTGTATGTCTGCCATTGGTGCCTCAGTCAGCCGGGAACTCCTGGGAGGCAGCAAATGATGGGGACAGGGCCTGGGAGTGGGTAGTTGGTCTCTAAGTCTCCTGGTGTCCTTAGTGAACCAGTTCTGCTTCAGGACTCGGTTTCCCTAAATGTCAGCTATTGGGTTGAGCCACATTGGAGATTTCCAAGTGTTTATAGCAACAGAACTCTATGGTCAGTTGAAATTCATAGTGTTCAAAACAGAGCTGCTCTGTAGAGCTGGAGAGTGGAGACCCCAGTGACTAACAGGAGAGCCCCCTCCCAGTCCCATGAGACCTTAGTGCTCAGAGGAGCCCAGTGAGAACACTCCTCCAGGCAGGTTGAATCTCTTGGGTTGTCAAAGAAAAGGGATTTGCACTCAGACCCCTCACATTATCCCTAAATTTATCCTTCCCTCTTTCCCCTCCCTTAAGGTAAAGCTCTGAAAAACTTAAGGAGCTCTATAGCCAAGATGAGTCCTTGAGCAGAGAACTGATGACCAAGATAGAGTGGAGGCTGCGGGTCTGGAAAAAGAGGAAGGGGGAGAGGGGCAGGGTTACTGGGCAGGCTGTGGTTTTGATAGTTTCTCACTTGAACTTTCTCTGAAACATTCCAGTCTATCTTGTCCAGGTTAACAAGCAGAGGGATCTGTTCAGCTCATGGGCAGCAGGGTGCCATTTTTGGGCAGGAGGCCCTGGTCATGGGACACAGTGGTGTTGGTTGGGCTGTTCCAGGAGGAGTTGCTGAGCTGGTGCCATCAGCAGGTCTCTGGCTTCCATGCACGTCCATCCTGCTGGATGTAGCTTCTTCCAAGCTGTTGCGGTGGGTTTAGCCCTCAGCCTTAACCTGTCCTCAGGAAGCCAGGCCCCTGCTGCTCCTTCTGTCTTCACCACGTCTCCAAGGGGAGGACACCCTGCCTGTCCCAGGGACATGCATGGCAGAGGATTCCCATGGTCCAGGTGGACAAACAGGCTGCTCATCCTTGGGCCTGAACGGCTGGACCAGAGACAGATGTGTGTGCTTTCGGGGACCACCCCCGGACCCTTAGAGCAGTCACTCGAGTCAACCACAAGAGTCTCATCTGAGTGCCTGGTTGGCAATGACATATGCCCCCAGGGGCTTATGAGAAGCATCTAGGTAACTCATGGATTCTTAGTGGATCCTGCTGAAAGGACGTTAGGAGCTTCACGTAAATGAGGAAGCAAAGCGTCCTGTCACCACCTTCCCTGTGGATCAGAGGTGGCACATTGGGGGTTCAGTTCCTGAGTGGATAAAGAAAGAGTTCAGGGCAGGGGAATGTCCTGAGGGGTTCCTTGGTGAGGAGAAGGCTTTGGCATGGCCTCTGGCCAAGCCTGGGGGCCAGACACTCCACGAGACTGGGGCAGGCAGGAGCCATGCAACCAGACGCCCAAGACACCCCGTCCTCTCCACTGCTCGGCCCAGGACCAAGCTGTGAGAGCTCAGAGGACAGGACTGTTGTCAGTGGTGGGGCTGCGGGTTAGGTGAGGATGTGGGAACAGGGCATCTGGCTGGGAGGGGCAAGCGGCCTCTCCTCTTTGGGCCCCTGAGCAACTCACTGCCCCTGTTTGGGTCTCTGTCTCCTCATCAGGGAAGGGAGGGATGGTGATTGTGTGGTGCAGGCCTCACAGGGTGGTGATGAGTTAAGAGGGTGGACAGGACTGTGGGAGCTTTCTGCCTGCTCCACCTGGAGGGGTGAGGGCGAGCACAATGATGACAGTCATGTGACACTGAGTCATCAGGAGTACTTGTGAGGTAGCTGGAGTTCTCACACCTTCCATATGAGAAAACAGGCTCAGGGAGGCCAGACAGAAAGCCCAAGCTCACACCCAGAGTGAAAGTTGGAGCTGGGCTTGTTCTAGAATCACAACATCTTGGAGGATGTATTGGCATTGGTACCAGTTGACTCGAGTCAGATGTCCAGGTTCGGAGGCCAGTGGTGCTGGAGAGAAATGGGGTGAGGGGAGTATGGCCCGTTGACACTCTCCTCGACCCTGGCAGGAGGGGCCCTCCACGTTTACCCCCCCGCAGATCAGCCCCAATAGAGTGCAGGAGAAGCAGCAGCAGCAGCAGGTGAGTGTGCCTGTGGGGGAGGGGCTCTGCCCTCCCAGCTGGAGGCCTCAAATCAAGAGAGGACGGTCCTTCCTCTTGCTGCCACAGTGCCTGAATCCCCCAGTAGAAGTGACCAGGAGGAGGGCCTGGGAGATCTGGTGCAGGATGGTTGTTGTGGGGAGGACCAGGGACCGCATACCCTGTGATTTGCCAGAAGCCTCCCCTGGGAGGTGAGGAGGAGGAGTGTGATGTTCTTGGGGTGTGAAGGGAGGAGGAATTGAGGGGAGGCTGCTAAGGGTCCTAGGCTGCTCCCCGTGGGAACCCTGGGGTGGGCCAGGAGGCTGAGGGTGAGGACTTATCAGGGGAGGGTCTGCAGGGGGCCGACTTGAGAGCAAGGACTCATCCCACCCACACTCTGATGTCACAGAGTGTCATCCCCTATATTGGCACTGTCCTTGGTCACCTGCTGATGCTGCACATGCTGATGGGTGATAATCTCGAGGTGGGTGCACCTGAGGACCAAGCATTGAGGCCCAGGATCCTGAGCATTGGGATGTGGGAGCCCCTGAACTGAGCTCTGAGCTCTCAGCACTTGGTACATCTCTCCTGAGAGCCTCACAGCTGCCTCTGGGAGCTGGGGCATCAGGCACATCTTAGGGATGAGTGAACAGAGGTTCCACCTGAGACACCCATTCCGGTTCCCCAGGCTGGGGAAGCTCAGAGCTGCCTGATGGCACAGCTGCGTGAGGTTTTATCTGAGCTGGACTCAGCCTCTCCCTCCCATGCTGCCCGTGGAGGGAGAGAGGATTCGGGCCCCTCCAAGTCAGGCAGCACATAAGTGGCTGAGCAGTCCCCTCTGCCTGAGGCCTCAGACTCCAAGTCTGTCATCAGAGAGGGTTGTGCTGCCACGTCCCTTAGCCTCTCCCCCATGTCCCCCTTCTCTGGATCCCAGAGCCAGGCCTAGGTCCAAGTCCTGTTTTCTCTGCATGCCCGGCCCCCTCTGGGGACCTGGCAGTAGTGCAACATGAGAAGGGGTGGGCATAGGGGGCTAGTCAGGCTAGGGGGCTCTGTCTGATGGACTCTGGCTGTCTGCCTTCCAGGAGAATGAGATCAACCTGACAAGAGGACTGAAGTGAACAGCTGCCGCACCCCCTTCAGGGGAGGGGAAGGAGGAGGAATTCAGAGACCCTCTGGACAGAACAGTCCCTGGCTCCACCCCCTGTATCTTACATTGAGTGGACGAGTTTGATAACAGAGAAGTGGGAGACCCATCCAGTTGGCAGGTGGGTTGAGGGGAGGATGGCATCAAGGAGAAAATCCTGGAGGAGGCGCTGCTTATTCCCATTCTGAGAACAGGTAAAACCTGGTAGGAACTGGAGGGAAGGACAGTTCCCAGGACTGGTCCCTGCCCCACCCCTGACACCCGACAAGGCCCATGCAGCATCCCTCACCCAGGCCCTAACTTCAGCCTCTCATTCCCTCTGGTCCCAGGAATACCCAGTCATGAGGGAGATCCTGCTGCTCCAGGTGGCCACAAAGAATTACAACCTAGAGCCCGAGGAGTGATTTGGGGCCTGGTTCCAGGACATGGAGCTGCTCAACGAGAGTGATAGGTGAGGCCGGGCAGGAGTTGGGTGAGGGCAGGGGTGGACTCTCCCTGTTGGCCAGTCCAGAGATCCTGTCACACATTGTGGAGGGGCAGTAGTTATTTGTTGTAAACAATAAATGCCATATTTGAATATTATATTAAAGTCCTGTTCCCTTTACAGTCTGGGAGTTGTGGTGTGGTTCTCTCGCTTTCTGTAGGCATGTAAGTGAGACACTGAATCTCACATTTCTCCTTGAATCACGAACTCTTCCGGGTCATCAGCTTATTGTATGTGGGAGAAGGGAGAAGGGCCAGCCCCTTCCCTGGCTAGTGGGGACACCCCCAAATCCCCCTAATTCCGAAGACCAGTTCATTTCAGTATCATTCAACTCCTCCGGGAGCAGACATGGCCCCCCGCCCGTTCTCTTGGGATTTAAATGTTGAAGGTACTTTCACAGGCAGAGCAACAACCACTGAAATGTGGGTGTCTTTAAAACAGCACTACCCAGCACCATGTCGTGCCACAGGCAGGGGCTGCCTTTCTACATTCTTGAGGAACAGGGAACATTTTCTGCTTCTCTTGTTGAGATTTCTTTTGACTAAATTTTAGGAACTTGTAGTTTTCTAGTTCAATCTCTGGAATTGCATCAGCTCTAAGTGGGGAAAACAATGTAAAAAGATCAAAACGTGCACTTGGAGAGGACAAGGCCCAAGGAAGCTCATTTGCAAATGGACTAAAGACAGGAAGGATCTAGCTCCTGAGGCCCCTCTAGGGGCTCCCTGTTCACCCCTGACCTGGATTTGAATCCTGCTGTGATCCTTGTCCAAGACTCTGAATTCCTTTTCCTGCTTGTTTTGTATCCAGGCGGAAAGATTTGTGATGCAGCTTTTAAGGCTACTGCTGGGCCTCGTTCCATAAACATGACTGCTCCCTGTGAACTAGGATTTTCAGCACCCCTGCCTTCCTTAAGCAATTCCCTTTAGGGCAGAAATTCCCTAGAAGGTCCCAAGCCTCCTCTCTGGCTTGGCCAGAGGATCCCCGGTGAGCTCTACTTTGACAGTATAAGGGACCATAATCCTGGCCAGTGAGTGACTCTACACTGGCCCTTGCTGTCCAAGGTGACATCTGAGCCCGTGTCGTTCTTAGGTCCGTGATCTTGGACAATCCTCCAGTTTACATAGTAAGTGTTGGTGTTACCAACTCGTCCAAATGGGGCAATTGGGCCCAAGCCCTTAAAATGTGTCACCCCTGGGTGGTTGTGTTTTTTTCCCCAATCCTGTGCTGTGGTTACATTACCACAACCTCCTGGGTGTGAAGACTGTTTGGAGCTTTGAAAGATGAGGTATGACAGGGGTGTGGGGGGCTCCAGCAGGGAATGCCACTGAACTGATGGTCCATGGACGTGCATGAACACAGCCTTATCAATTAAAATACTGAAATGCTTCCCATCTGGTGCTGAACAGACACTGCTCTGAGCTCACACAGAGAACCCACCCCATGACTAGGAGATTTCAAATGGTTACCAAGTGGCATTTTGAACCTCATCACTTGGGAACACCCTGTAAGACAAGGGACAGATGAATCGCTTGGCACTTGTGAGGTATCCCCTCCTTTCTGATGGCTGCAAGTGTCACCCAGACACACAGGCTGCACTCTGCCAGGGAAGCCTTGTCAGAACAGCCAGAAGTTGAGGATGAACCCTGGTTCCCGTCATCTCAAGACCTTCCTGACATGGCACAGCCACCCAGGAAAGTGATTTGGTAATGGAAATACTGGGAAGGCCGTACTTTCCCTCCAAAGAGAAAGAGAAGTGCCAACAGTGAAAGCTTGATCCCTCAAATAGACAACTAAATCCCAACAAGCAGTGGTTTCTTTCAGCATTACTGATGCTGAAAAGTTCTCTTTCGGTAATAGCACGATCCCCCAACTGCCATGTCCATTTCCATGAATCACATTTCCAACACATATGGATCTAAAAAACTGTGGGAAATCTGGTATTTCCTTAGATGCAACTCTGAATTGGCATGCAACAGAGAACAGAAAAATGGAGACCTAGAAGTAAATATCTAATTTGAGAACATAGACACAAAAGTGATTTGAAATAATATTTTGGAGTCTATTGGAATATTACACAAAAAGAATAATCCACTTTATGTAGGTTTTACTGTGACTGTGATGGGAAAAGCTGAATCATCCCGTGACGTTGATAACTGGCTGCTGACTTTAAAATACAAATAAATATTGTACATAGTAAAGGAAAATGAGAAAACAGCATGAAAAAGGAAGATCTTTCTCTCCTCACCTGCAACTCAACCTCTCACCTCAGAAAGAAACCTCTATCTATATTTTCTATGTCACGCAGCAGAGTTTAATACAAGAAAAGTATTGGTATATTTTAAAAGTTCAAGAGCTCAAAGCAAGGAAACATTAGGGACGCAGCCATGAGACCTCACTGAGGTACCTGCTCCATTTCATCTGCTGTCAGGATGGCCTTCTTGGCCCCTCACTTTCTCTGCCTCACTAGCAAGTCTGTCTGCCATCAGTGCTATCACCAGTATCGCTCCTGTGCTCTTCACTGCCCTTTCCTCCTTCCTGATACCTTCTTCAGTCGTCAGAAATTGTTGGCAGTCGAGCTGTGGAATGCCCATAGCAGCTCCTGGAATCATCTCTGCCAAATCTGAAGGCCAGCAGGAGTGCTCAAGGGACCTGGAATGCAGACCACCTGCGAGCACACCTGGCAGGGATTCACCTGTGTGACTAGGTGCAAGTTTTTGCAATGCTTTGGCCAGATTGAAAGGACTTACGAGTTGTCCTGCACTACTGCAGGCCTGGAGTCCTTGCGGTCTCTCGGCCCAGCAGACTTGGTGGGGCTGGTCCAAGGAATCCTCCCAGAGACCCATCATTGCCAGCATGTGATGGCATTCTAGTCATCGTCCTCTTGAATATGTCACTGGACATCCTCAAAGGCATGGAGATGCTTAAACCAGGCTATGGTTTGGACTGGTTTTCACAGTTATGCTGCTTCCTCTGCGAAGACGTGACTGTCATCCTTCTTATCATCCTTCTTTTCCTCTTATCCTACAAAAACCAATCATGAAAGTGGGTCAAATGATAAAAGAAGCCTGCCTTTTTAGGACAATTATCCTGGCTGTTTTTACTTCCACCCCCTCTCTATCCTCTGGGGATAGATCTGACCTGTGTCCTGGGATGTCATCAGGCAGATTTGCATCAAGAACAGAAAGCTCAAGGTCAAAATTCAAGGCTACTCCAGATCATTTCTCCTCCTCCATCCTGTTAACACCCCCTCCTTGTTTGAGTGTGATTCTATTCTCTTCTTGTCCTTGTCACTCTCAACCGCACAAGTCCTGGCACTCCCACTCAGGACAGTCAGTCTCCAGTCCTTACTAAAACCCAAATCTTACCATTTCTGTGTTTTCTGTCTACTCATTTGCTTAATCCATTGACCACTTGTTGTTCATAGAGGTTAAATCAATAGTGATATTATCAACCACCTCCTGTTAACGACTTCCTCCAATCTCCCAGATGTTCACATAATCCTAGTGGTTATGTTCAAAAGTAAATAATTCAGAAAACATATTCACCCACCACAAATTCCTGTTCCCTAATATTTTTATTCAAACACTCATACAGTAGATACCTGTCCCTCAAGATCAGAAGTAATGCCAGATCACCAATCCTCACCTTAATTTCCTCCTACACCTATCTAATCCTGGATTCCGTGGACTACGATCACAATAATTTCCTTGGAAATATAAAAAATTCCTTACCACTCATTTATTTTGTAAACCTCCAAACCCAGAAGATCCCGATTATCTGCCATGCCGCAGCTACTGCTGGTCTTATAACAAGCTGAAGAAAAAGCACGAAACATGACCTTTTGGTACCACTGTAAACACAAAACCGTCTGCATCAACTGGGAAGCACCCATAACGCCTGGAAATTTTGTTCTCCTTTTTTTCTGTTGGCTCAATAACAAAAAGACAAGTCAATTTAAAATGTGGGCAAGAGATCATAATAGAGTTTTTCCAATGAAGATATACAAGTGGCCAACAGGTGTATGAAAAGGTGTTTGGCATCGTTAATCATCAGGGAATGCAAATCAAAACCACAATGAGGTATCACTTCACACTTGTTAAGATGGCGATAATCAAAAAAACTAAAGATGACAAATATTGGTGAAGATGTGGAGAAAAGGAAACCTTGTGGGAATATAAACTAGTACAGCCATTATGGAAAACAGTATGGAGGTTCCTGCAAAAAAGAAAACTAGCATATGATCCAGCAATCCCACTTCTGGTGTATACCCACAGGAATTGAAATCAGGGTCTCAAAGAGATATCTGTACTCTAATGTTCATTGCAGCTAATTCACAATAGTGAAGATATGGAAGTAACCTAAACGTCATTGATGGATGAATGGATAAAGAAATGGAATATTCGTCAACCTTGAAAAAAGAAGGAATTCCTGCCATTTTTGACAACATGAGGGACCTAGAAGATATTATGCTAAGTGAAATAAGACAGACAGAGAAAGGCAAATACTTATATGTGGAATGTAAAATTGTCAAACTCATACAAGCAGAGGCTAGAATGGTGGTTGCCAGGGGCTGGAGGGATGGGGAAATGGGGAGCTGATTATCAAAGGATACAAAGTTTCAGTTATCAAGATAAATAAGTTCTGGAGATGTAGGATATTGCGTAGTGCCTTCAGCTAACAAAACTCTATTGCATACATCACATTTACTACTTGAGTAGACACTAAGAGTTCTTACCACAGAATGATAGTAATAAAGGAGGTGAGAGAAAACTTTGGAAGGTGATGAATTTGTTTGTGGTCTTGATGGTGATGACAGTCTCAAGGGTGTATACTTATGTCCAAATTCATCAAGCTGTATATAGAAAAATATGACACCATCGTTGATTCTTCTGCACCTTGAAATATGCCATGTCCTCATAACAAGAGAAAAATATTTGTAACTATGTATAGACGAATGTTAACTGGACTTATTGTGGTGATCATTTCAATATATACTCAAACATTGAATCATTACGTTGTACTCATGAAACTGAGATAATGTTGTATGTCAACTTTACCTCAATAAAAAAAACCACAACAGACAAAACCATTTGAATATTGTAAATGAGTTCAGTGAATCCCTGAAAGTGCCCCATTCCCATATGAGAGTTAAAGGAAGCAGAGAGGATGAAGTAAATGGAAGAAAGTTGTATAAAACAGTATTCAAATTAAAATCATTTAAGTTGCTATCAGCTCTTTGTGGCAAAGTTCTGTGCGCACTAATCTTCTTTCACATTTTTCCTGGAAATCATACTTTCAGATCCAACCCATAACAGTTTCATCATTTGCTCTAATAAGACAATTTCAACTTAATAAATAAAACCAACAGCATCCCTTATGTATGAATAAAGTTAGTGAACTTTACAGAGAAAAGAGCATGTTTGCACAATCTCAATAAAGGAAACAGAAGAACTGAATGATGATCAAGTCTCATTCAAGCTTATCTTTGAAAATCAGTAAGACCAGGTTATCTTTTCAAGGATGTGTGTAGAGCTGTCAGCCTTGGGAGATAGAAATAGTGGCCTACTCTAGAACAAAGGGCAGGCTTGCTTACTGCCCAGTATAATAAAAATAACACCCTCCAGGACAAAGGTTAGCAGACATCCTGCCCCTTATCAAAGATTTGAGTTCCTTAGGCTCTGAGATCTTGCAACCCTCTGCATGTCACCTGGCCCACTGTGTATCACCCTGTAGGAAGTGAGATTTAGTGAGCCGGTGCAGATGATGATACTCTGGCCACTGCTATTGCTGTGTCATTGAGTCCTTTGTCTCTGACCCATGGGTCTTGTGTCTTTTGTCAGCATCTGCTAAACCATTGTAGGCTAACTTATTAGCTTGCAGGTAAGGTAAAATATCAGACCTTTCACAGTTCCCGACAAGCCCTTAAAATAACTAGTAGTCTTAGGAACAGAGAGCTATCCAGAACAATATGCATGGATGGTCTTCATAGAAGACTTCATGCAACCAAAACTTTAATAAGTCTCTCTAATCTCCTTTATTTCTACCCCAATTAGAAGGAGAGGCACCAAGCTATTACAGACCTAGGGCTTGTGCAAGCCACCTGGAGACCTAGTGACCAGAAACTTCCCATGGGGAGCAAAGACAGATGGGCATATTTCCAAAATGGACCCATATGCCTCCCTATCATCCAAAAGACAGTACATTATCTTAATTTATGATGATTTGAGCCATTAAAATCTTGTGATGGGCCAAAGATACACTTCTAAGAGGAATGAGGCACATAGCAGTTGTAAGCAGATTAACACGCTTGGTGAATATCAAACGCCGAACTAAACGCAGTGTTCTAATCAATTATAAGGTAAAACAAATTTAATAAGGTCAATTAAATGATATTTAACGGTATCCTTGATTATTACTCTGCAATAATGAACAAGAAACTCATGTAGATAACTACAATTGGTCTTACTTTAAAATATGGTAGTCAGGACTGTTTGAGATAAACTGGAGATAAGGAAAGGGAGAAATAGATAAAAGTTAGCTGCTCTGAAGCCACTGTCAAGACCCCTGGATATACATGTAACCCAGGAGATCGAGGCAGACGGCTGTGTACCTAGATCCTCCTGCACTGTGGTTCTTAGGGATGTCACGGAGCTGAAGCAGCTTCCTGAATCGTGTTTACACGTCCATGTGTACAATACCCCTGACCATAGGGATGAACCACCATTCAATCATCTCTTACACCCCCCTAATTAACAATTAGGTTTCAAAATCATTGTATCATTACATGATCATTTATTCCTCAAACCTGTGGGATGCCGAGCTGAAAGAAAATTATATTTCAATGGTTTCTTTTCTTTGAAGGACCAAGATGTTCTTTCACATTTGGAATCCGGGTTAGAAGATAAATCCATCAAATCAATGGAAACAACTGAAGAAATGGACAGAGGGATACTTCATTCATATATACACAGTTTGCAGTGTGGCAAAACTAGAGTTATATTTTTAAAAATTAGAATTTTTTGAAATTTTATAGATATTAAATACTTTGTTCTGCTTATACTCCCTTTGGTTTACCAAACCAAACACACTCTTTAATGGGCGTTTCTAGTATTGAGTGCTAATAACTGCAACTTTTTTAAATTCTTATTTTTCCCAGCTCAAAGACCAAGGGCAGAGGTCATCAAGAGGTCAAGTCTAATCTACCTACAGATGTGGCAGGATCAACTATGGATGTTCAAGCCAGACATTGCCAGCAGAACCACATCTCTTCACCCATAGGTGAGGTTTTACAAGTAATGACAGGGACTTAAGGATATCAAAGGAAATTCTTTATTAAGAACCAAAGTTATAGATTCCTATCTTGGGTTCATTACTTTGAATTTTTGAACCAAATCATATATATCGATTGGACCATGTTCAATTCTATGATCTTTAGAAGATGCAGCCTATAGGTGAAGAGAAATAAATACAACACCAATATCTTACACTCTCTGAAGCACAACTGAGAGCCCCTGGAGTCAGAAGTTTTCAAGACAAGAAAACGTCATCCTTCATTTGAACAGAAAGAGTAGAGGCTATTCAAAGATTCAACTTTAAATTGTTAACATGACTTGTTAGAATGTGATGGAGCAACCATAATACCTTCTAAGTTTCATGATTTTTCTCCAGAATACTGAGATGGATGACCTTGAAGTGCAGCTTCCCCATACATGTCGTTATTCAGTGATAAAATTAATTTCCCTATAAAATAATTACCACAAAATTGTTACAAATATATCATAGTCTCTGACTAAAAGGAAACAAAGCAAATCGAGGAGTTGAAAGCAGTGTAATAAATTCCACACAAGGATCTTATAGCAGCATTATGTATAATAGTGAAACTGGATGTAATCCCTTTGCTATCAAAGAAGATATAAACAGATCATGGTATGCCTATTCTTTGGAATACCTCTAAAACTTCTAAAAAGGTAAGTTAAAATGATGTGCACTGATAAGGAGAGAGGTCTATGATATATGGCTTGGGAAACAACAAATTGAAAAACGATGTAGTTATGTAATTTATGTTTAAAAAAAAACTTTGTGTATTTACAAATTCATAGGAAATTTCCAGAAGAATAAGTCACAACCTCTTAACAATAGTTTCTTCTGAGTAGGAGAGTGAGTTTTCAGGGAAGGGGATGAAAGGGGAATGTTTCACTTTACTCTACATAGATCAGTGCAATTTGACTTTTTTTACAGTGTGTACTTGTTTCATAGTTAGAAAAATGAGTGATGTGACCCTTTGGTGCAGGGCAACAGTATGATGTTCACCAGTCTCTGTTCTCTATGTTACTGCACAGCATGGACTGTAGGAGAAAGCCCAGAGGAGCAATGAAGACAAAGAAGACATGACACCTGCAAAAAGTCAGTGGAGTATTTCTCCATAAGATACCTTCCAGGTGAGTGACGGTCAGTATCTTCCACTGCTTCAGCTCTCGCCATGAACCTAGAACCTGCCCAGGGTAAGCCGGAGGACCATGCCCGCTAGTCCACTCCCTGCACGGAGCCTGTTTGTGCAGGGTGACTGCCATCAAGCAGACAATGGACTCAGGATGGAGTGTGTGCCTTTGGGGAGGCTGGCAGAGAGGCATAAAGTGGAACACCAGCTAAGTGCACACACCTGAGAGGCGGAGCTCCAGGTGGAGACACAAAATGTACCAAGAAACTGTGAAGTGAAGGAAGCTACTCCATCTCTCTGAGCTTCAGTGTCCCCCCTGTAATGTGTGGATCACAGGTCTACTTCACAGAGCTGTTGGGGAAGATACATAAAAGTTCCTGTGACAGCCAGTGTCACATTATTAACAAAGTCATATCCGACTTCAAAATAATCGATGAAAAGAATAATGTTAATGAGACCAAAGACGGGATGCTCAACTTCGTAAGCAGCCCCAGCAGCATGAGAATGAGAGGAGCTCCGAGAAAGCAGGGTTCTTCACAGCTCCACTGGAGACGATGAACACGGGCTACACCAGGATAAGTCGCTGTTGTACAGTGACTCGTGTAGTGAGGGTGGGTCCCTAAAGACACTGTGAAATCCAGTTACACACAGTGGCTCCTAGGAAACAACTACAAAGCAATCAACTCAGCAGATAGGAATGGGAAGGGGGCGAGCATAGGAGGGTCAGAGCCACAAAATCTGACGGAAGACACTGAACCACGAGCGCTCAGCTCTGTCAACAGCTTCTGTGGTTGCACCAGGAGATCAAACGTCTGAGAGAGCCATTGTGGGGACTGCTGGGAGCACAGTGGTCACTGCAGCCACAACCCAACAGCAGTTGCATCGGGGCACACAGACCCCGAGACATTCCTCTCCATTAATCCTTGTTTCAAGATGATGAATATCCTCATGTTACAATGTCTCCTTCCAACCCTTGTGGAGGAGTGTCATCAGAACCCCCTGAAGAGGTCACAGGCCAGAGTAGGATGGAACACTGGGGGCTGGGGGAGCGGCGTTGCACCTGACAACACGGACTATCACCCGGGTCTATTGAACACGAGAGAAGGACCCGAGGATGTGGTCCAACGAGAATTCCCTGTCTTGCCACATTCAGAGATACTGCAGAGTTTCTCGTCCGTTCTTTAAAAAAATGTTAAAGAATTCATGTCATTAATTCATAGCGAGGCAAATTCTTCACATAGTGACAGGGTCCAGTTTCCATGACCAGCTTATTCAGTTGTTTTGATAATACCCCACATTCAGGAATTGGAAATGTAACCTATTCGGATGTGTAATATAAACAAGGACTTTTTTTCATGGAGATCAACACCCAAAGTTTTAGGGAGGACATAAATCGTGAAAGCTGCTAACCATTCCTCCACAGGTTTCAATAAGACTTTTAAGTTAATTTACCAATCTCAGGAAAAGATAACTTTTCAATTCAAATTTTTTTTTATGCATTCAAGCGTACAATACAGCCAAGAGAATGAGCATTAAAAAATTAACAAGAAGGTCTTGCTTGCATTTCATCTTTTGCAAATAATCAGGATATTTTATGCTCTGTTCCTTTCACTGCTGTAATCAATTTTTAAAGAATACGTTACATCTGACTATCCCTGGGCATGTTTATCCTGGAACCTTGCCGGAATCCAAAGCAGAGATGTTAAAGCTGACGGGTTTCAAATGCTGCCCAGGTGTTGTCTACCATGAACATGCCTCTCCCAAAGCCGGACCACCGGTCTCTTCCTGAGGGATCAGAGTCATCACTTATGTCCCTGAGAGACTGGCCACTCAGGCCTGAGCTGAGATTAGGTGATCAATCTGAAGGGCAAAATGCTTAAGCTATTCTCATCCTAACGATGCTGTTTTGGAGGCCTCTGCACTGGAATAGGTTAGTGAAAACGGCCTACTAGATACTTGCCTGGGAATTGTGTTGTTCTCCTCTGCCCTTAGCAGATCCTGGGGAAACCAATGATTAACCTCACGGATGCTTTAACTTCCACATCTGTGAAAAAGGCAAGCAACAGCCAATGTTACCACTTTGCAAAACTCCAAAGTTGTGCATCCAAGAGGGACCACAAGGGTGAATTTCTCCCAAAAGCTGATGAAATGATGGCACTTTGGCTGGAGAAGGCAGAGGGCAGCAGGCAAAGTGGAAAGTTTCTGGAATGTCTAACCAGTTCCCATAAGCAGTTTAGAGAAACACCTGGCCCTGGATTAGGTAGGAGGCTGTGGAAGGACCCACAGGTACACAGGGGGGAGGAGGAATCAAGCAAAGGAGGGAGGCGGTGGGGAAGAGGCGCCAGTCTGGGCTTCAATTTTGGACAAAAGCAGTTGCACGCTGCAGGCCCGCGGCTTCCCATGCAGCCGCCACACCCTCCTAACTCCCTGGTAATTTTCGTCTCGTCACATCCCTCTGGGAATCAGTCCACATGGAGCGGGTGCAGGACCTGAGTCCTGAGTCAATGGTTTGGCCCTCGGCCAAGCTCACACCACCCTGCTCCTCCTCCCAGGGCCAGGCACCGCCCTGTGCCCAGAGCATCCTGGGCGTTCTAGTCCTGCAGCCCTACAGGTTGCCAGCTGGGAGCGGTTAAGAGAGAAAAGCTCCCAGCATGCACAGCTCGTGGCCCCAACTCTTGCCTTGTCCTTCGGCCCCTGGGCCCCACCCCTCTGCTTCTCCATCCCACCCTCTTCCCCACCTGTTCTGTATACCACGCCCAATCTCCATGACCTGCCCACCCCCCCAGAGTATGCGCAGTGTGGTTGGGCTGCATCCCTTGAGGCCGGGACTCAGGTAGGGGTGGGGCTCACCAACCTGGCTATTGCTGAGGTTGCCTGCAGCCCTGGTGGAAGCCCCCTGGCCAGTATTTGAAATGTAAATTCAATATCTAAAATGGAAATATCGGGTGCCTGGGATCCTGGAATTTGCCTTTTCAATGCCACCTGTCCTACCATCCCCCCTATCTCTCCAAGCTGCCATGATCCTCCCTCTGGAACCCGTGGTCAGGGTCGCTGCAGAGATCCTCCCTTTGGACCCAATCTGCCTGAAGGGCCCATACCTTGGTCAGGAGTCTTAGAAGGACTGCCCTGAGCCATGTCATAAAAAGGAGAAAACATCACATTGGACAGCCCCAATACCTGCATTATACAGACAGGAAACTCAGGTGCACTGGTAAGTGACCCCTAAGCCACTTCAGGGGAACACATGCATGCCCCTATTTCCACGCTGCACACAGGCTGGTTCACTGGACTTTCTTATCCGAGTGTGGACCTCTTGGCCTCGTTAACATAGGCAACAACACTGAAACTTCCCATTGGTCCTTCCCACAGTGTTAGGCAAGTTTGTGCAGGAAGGTAATATGCAATTTCTGCTCTAGTATAGGGCTGGCTCCTTGGGAACTAGTTTTAATATTCCTGTTTAAATATACCCGCAGAATCACAAAATAATTAAGCAAAATAATTTGTTGCTGTGGGGGGTTATGGTGATAATTCTCTGAAGTCGTTTTTCCATTTAGCTTTTCTGATTGACTCCAAATACTACAGCACCACACGCTTCTTAGACTGGTGGATGCACAGCTCCACTTCTTTCCAGGGAGAACGCACAACAGCAGAATATCCGTGGCCTGACTTTCTGGGGCACCAGTATTACTACAAGATTTGGAAGAAGCAAAGTTAGGTCATTTCCAAGGTAAGGAATTAAAAACTTGACACTAAGATGAGGTGGGAAAGTCATATACCATTAATAATTGTCAGTAATCTGTGCCTGAAATGTCAGACTTTCTCTGAGAAAGAACTCTGAGACCCTATTTCCCATTGTTTTAAATAGGAAAATCTAGAAGGCATAGCAAATCTATCGAAAAACTATACCAATTTCCTAAGTCACAATATGACACCTAGACTTAAGTTACGAACATCGTGTGCTCCTCATTTTGTTCCTTCCAACCCAGTCCCACAGGTCTTGAGTGCATGCTGTGAACACGGCACTGTGCTAGGTCTCGAGGCCTTGGTGAGCATCGTGGTGGGGGTGGACCTTGCTGGAGAAAGATGACATCATGAAATCTCAAATCCATGCCACTTACAAAACTGAGGCAAAAATGGAAAGACCCAAGGGACCATGCAAGGATGAGGGCATTAATAGATACTTGGAAGTATTAAAATCCATCTAATGGTGTCATGAGTGAATGTGTTCCACTTTAAAACAAAACACTGCTGTTATTCTGAGATATTGAGTTAGTATCTTTGTGCAAATATGCAGGATTTAAAATGATTATTGACATATAACATGCGTACAGAAATATATGCAGAAGTCATCCACGTAAATCACAAAGAATTATTAAAAAGTGAACACACTTGTGTGACAAACAACTAGCACCAGCTTTACTCAGGCCCCGACAATCCCTTTCTCCCTATTTCCTCCCCAAAGGTAACTGATATCTTACCAGCGAACACTGTATGTCAAGTTTGTCTTCTTATACAAGTGTTTTACTACAGAACAATTTAAACAATATACAAAATAAACAAAATAGCACAGTAGGCCCGTCACCCAGTTTCAACAACTACTAATCATCTGCCATTTTTGTTTCATCCACACTCCATCCCATTCCCACCTCACTTTATTATTCTTTTAAGCCTTTGTGCATGTGTGGTGAGTAAGATGTATGCACACTGAAAGGCACAAATCTCAACCGTACAGTTTTGGCAAATAAACATGCCCATATAACTTTCATCCCTTTAAGAATAGGATATTTCCATCACCCCCAGAAAACTCCTTACTGTTCCTTAGCGGTTGAGTGCTCGCGCTCCGCTGCTGGCAGCCCGGGTTCGGCTCCCGGGCGCGCACCGATGCGCCGCTTCTCCGGCTATGCTGAGGCCGCGTCCCACATACAGCAACTAGAAGGATGTGCAGCTGTGACATACAACTATCTACTGGGGCTTTAGGGGGAAAATATAAATAAATAAAATCTTTAAAAAAAAAACAAAAAACGTTTTTTGGCATGCTGTTTAATTCCTTTATTAGCATTTAAATGACACACCTTTACGTTCTTACTGGGTGGTCCAGATTACAATATGCATCTTTAAGATATCACATCCTACCTAGACTTAATAGTTCACCAGTTTAATCAATGTAAAATATGGAAGCCTTGCTACAGAACAGTTCCATTTACCTCTGTCCTTTGTGCTATTGCTGTCATAAATTTTACATCTACTCATGTTATAAATCCCACAACACAGTGTTATAGTTTTTGCTTTAGGTAGTCATAGATATTTTAAAGAAATAAGAGGGGCCGGCCCCGTGGCTTAGAGGTTAAGTGCATGCGCTCCGCTGCTCGCGGCCTGGGTTCGGATCCCTGGCACACACCGATGCACCACTTCTCCAGCCATGCTGAGGCCGTGTCCCACATACAGCAACTAGAAGGATATGCAGCTATGACATACAACTATCTACTGGGGCTTTGGGGGGAAAATAAATAAATAAATAGAATCATAAAAAAAAGAAATAAGAGAAACAAGTTAAGTGTTTGGAAAGGAAATGCTTTGAGACTCTGCAAATGTACTGTTTCTTCTTTAAGTTTCATCCACAGTTTTTGCGTTCATCAGTCATTCTTTCCAAAAGTAATTATTACTGTAGTGTTAAAGTGGCGATTTTCTATTTCATGCTATCTAGCGCTTTTATTATTTGGAATTCTGTGAGCAAGATTTCTCCCCCCCTTCCTTCTTCCTTTCTTTTTCTCATTCTCTCATTCTTTTTTTTCCCCTTTTTTCTTTCTTCCTTCCCTTCCTTTCTTGTTTAATCTTTTTTATATCAGTATAGCCTCGTGGATATTTATTTTATTCTCTGAGTAATTATCCAATGCTACCATTATTTATTTTGTTGCTCAGAGTTTTCCAGCTTGAGTCATTGGAAAGTCTTTCAGATTGATTCCTTTTGACACGTCCCATCATTTTCTGTGTGTTTTTTTTTTTGAAAGCACTTTCCTACTTTCTGGCACTACAAGATGATCCAGGCTCATCTTGTATTTTCCATCTCCAGCCCTAGAATTAGCCATTTCTCCAAGAAAATCTGCTTTATTTTATTGGAGAATGATATTTAGAAAACAAGATCTGGGAGCTAGGTGTGCTCATTAATACCAGAGTGTCACTGCTTCTGGACCCTCTCAGCAGAGCTTGGAAATGTATGCATGAATATAAACTCAGGTAGACACATCTGTCTATCAATCTATCCATCTATATATCAGTCTATCTATCTATTTGGATAGATATATTAAAAGAGACATGGATTCATACTGATACTTCGAACTCCAATCCAGCACCACAGAGTTTATTCTAGCATTCTCCTTTTGTTTATTTGTAACTTCTTTCACCAACAGTGAGAAACTTAACTCCAGTTAGCTACAATATATTTACTGTGTCAACTAGTTTCAGAATTGCTAATCCATACCCTTATGAAAAACAAATTTACCACCTAGAGTACAGTGTTTGTGTCCAGTACTTTAGTTCTACAGTATCCCGTCAAATCACTGTCTTCCAAAGTAACTTAGGTCAGGACCTTTCATCCCCAACCCTTCTGTATGGTTAGGTCACATGTTTGTAATACAGTGAGATTCATTTTTCACTGCATTCCATCTGAGTTTCCCAGCATCCTGATTGATTTTTAAAATTTGCAGAGTAAAATTCACTCTTTGTGGTGTACAGTTCTATGGGTTTTGACTTTATGGTCATGCATCCATACCCACAGTACCATACAGAGCTGTGTTTTTCACCCCCAAAGTTCTCTCATGCTATCCCTTTGTATTCAACCCCTTCCCCTACTCCATCCCTTGGCAACCACTGATCATTTTCCATCCTTGTAATTCTGCCTTTTCTAGAAAGTCATATAAATGGAATCATATACTGTACAGCCTTTTGAATCTGACTTCCTTTACTTGGAGAAATGCATCCAAGATTCATCCATGTTGTTGTGTGAATCAAGAGTTTATCCTGGGGCCGGGCCCATGGCCTAGCAGTTGAGTGCATGCGCTCCCCTACTGGCGGCCCAGGTTCGGATGCAGGGCACGCACTCACACATCGCTTCTCTGGCCATGCTGAGGCCGTGTCCCACATACAGCAACTAGAAGGGTGTGCAATTATGACATACATCTATCTATTGGGGCTTTGGGCGGAAAAAAGGAGGAGGATTGGCAATGGATGTTAGCTCAGGGCTTATCTTTCTCACACACACAAAAAAAGAGTTTATCCTTTTTACTGTCAAGTAGTATTCTAATGTACTGATGCATCACAGTTTCTTTCTCCATTCACCTGACGAAGAACATTTAGTTTATTTCCAGCTTTTGGCAATTATGAATAAAATGGCTATAAAGATTCCCACAAAGATTTTTGTTTAAACATTAGTTTTCAATTTTCTTCAGTAAATACCTAGGAGTGGGAGATCTGAGTCATATAATAAGTGTATGTTTAGCTTTATAAGAACCTGCTCAACTGTTTTCTGAATGCAACTATCATGTTGCGTTCCCAGTTCTAATTGCTCCTACTCCTCACCCACCTCCTCATGTGGTATTTGCAATTTTATTTTTTATTTCAGGCACCTAATAGGCGTGCAGTATCTTATTGTTGCTTCTGCTTCATTTTTGAAAGTGAGTTCTGCTAAATATAGAATCTTGTGTTGACTTTTGGGTTTTCTTTCTGCACTTGAAAGATGTCATTTTGGTGTTGAGTTGTCTCTTTTGTTTTTGATAATATATTATCCATCATTCACCTTATTTCTCCCTGTATGTAATGTCTTCCCCTGTATATATGTATTTCCCTGACTGCTTTCAAGATTTTCTTTTTATCTTTGGATTTTAGTAGCTTGACTATCATGTACCTAAGTATGCTTTTATTTTATATTTTACTTTGTGGGTTTGCTGACTTTCTTGGATCTAAAATTTTAGGTTTTCCAAGAAATTTTGGAAGTTTTATGCTATTACTTATTGATTTGCCTTTCTGCCTCCTTTAATTTTTCTGTCTTTCTCCTCTCTGCTGGGGACTCAATCATCTCACAGGTCATAAGGCTCTCTTCATTTTTCTTCAAAATTTTTACATTCTTTTCTTCAGACTGGATAATTTCTATTGCTGTATCTTCATTTTTTTCTACTGTTTCTCATCTACTGGTAAACTCAAAAGTATTTATTTCATTTCATCTTCCTATTTGGTTCTTTTGTGTAATTTCCACTTCTCTGCTGAGTTCCCACATCTGTTCATTCATTATGGGAATATTTTTCTTTACCACCATGATCATCTTTATAATAGCTGCTTTCGTATACTTGACTGCTAATTGCAACACATTAGGGAGAGTTTCTACTGCCTGCTTTTGGTCACATATGGATTACATTTTCCTGTTTCTTCAAATCTCATGATTCTTTTAAATTGTGTACTGGAAATCATGAAAGATAGGTATAGAGGCTCCGGATTCTATTGTATTTCTTTGAAGAGTGTTGTCACTTTTCTAGCAGGGAATCAACTTGGCTGGACTGAAATTCCAATCCTATCTCCTTTACAGTGGGCATAGCTGAAATCCTCAGTCAGTTCTTTCATCTTCCAACTGCTGTTTTTACACTAGGCCTTCTGGGGCCTACCCTGTATGTGTGTTGTTCAAAGATCTGCCAATTTGGTGTGTGTGGGGGAGAGACTTACATATATATTTTGCGATTTTCCTCTTTGTGTCTCCCTCCCTTCCAAAATTTCTCCCCTAACTTTCCAGCTACTCTGCCAGCCCAAAAATACATCCTCTAACATTACAAGTAAGACTGTAGTTTTTCCCCTGTCTAGGCCATGTACAGATTTTGGAATGCTTTGAGGCAAAAGATTCAAGCTTGCAAATATCTCCTGGTGCAATTCCCATCATTTAAAGGAAGATTCCCTCTCAGTTCTGCTTGCTTTTGGAAGTGATTTATACATACACACAAGTACACATTTATTTTATGTGTATTACATATAGCCACACGAGTCTGTATAAATATATATAATATTTTGTGCAGATTTTATCATTGTTATCTGTGAGAGTGTTAGTTCAACAGGCTACTCCACCATTACTAGAAGCCAGACCTCGGTTTTGTTTCTTTCTTGGATTTTATATAAATGGGATTATAAAATATATAGCCTTTTGAATATAATGTCTTTTATGCAGCATTATGGTTGTGATATTCATCCATGCTATTGCATGTAGCTAGTGTTTGTTCATTTGTTGAAAATAAGTAATTTTTTAATGGTTATAAAATATGCAGAACATAAAATTGTAACCGTTTTTAAGTGTACAGTTCAGCGACATTCAATACCCTCACATAATTGTGTAGCCATAACCTCCAACCATCCACAGAACTATTTTCACCTTGCACTGAAACTTTGTGCCCATTAAGCAACAACTCCCTGTTATCCCTCCCTCTTGCCCCTAGGAACCACCATTCTCCTTTCTATTCCTATAAATTTGACTACTCTAATTACCTTATATGAGTGGAATCATACAGTATTTTTCTTTTTGTGACTGGCTTTATTTCACTTAGCATAAATTCCTCATGGTTCATCCATGTCATAACATGTGTCAGAATTCCTTCCTTTTTAAGGGTGAATAGTATTCCACTATGTGTATACACCACATTTTTTTGGCAGCTCATCCACTGATGGACACCTGGCTTGATTCCAGCTTCCAGCTATTTTAAATAATGCTGTTAAGAACATGGGTGTACATATATGTCTTTATACCTCTGCGTTCAGTTCTTTTGGGTGTATACCCATAAATGGTGTTCTCAGATTCACTTTTTCACATATAACAGGGTCCCCTACACCTCCAAGAAGCAATTCTTGTAATGCCAGCTGGTTGCCAGATAATTCAACTCAATTTGATGCTGACAACCCAGAGATACATCAGATTCTACAGGTTGATGGCTCCATCCTATAATTCTGCGCACCCATCCAACCTCACCTTTACTTCAGATGCCAGTTACAAGCCCAGGTTGTTACCTGTACTTCTGACTTACTGGCTATAAACCAGAGGTTCCCACAACCTCCTCCTTGGGTTTGATTAATTTGCTAAAGTGGCTCACAAAACTCAGAGAAACATTTACTAGATCACCAGTTTATTATAAAAGGATATAATTCAAGAAGAGCCTGTTGGAAGTGGTGCATAGGGAAAGCTATGGAGATAGTACACAAAGCTTTCATGCCATCTCCAGGTGCACCACTCTCCAAGCAGTCCTTGTCATTGCCAACCTGGAAGCTCTCTGAACCGCCTTCTATAGGGATTTTTATGGAGGCTCTCTCACATAGGCATGATCAATTATTAACTCAGTTTCCAGCCCCTCTCCTTTCTCTGGAGGATAAGAGGTAGGGCTAAAAATTCGAAGCTTCTAATCAGGGCTTGGTCTTTCTGGTGACCAACCCCCATCCAGGAGCCATCCAGGAGCCCACCCAGAATTGCCTCAATAGAACAAAAGATTCTCTTAGTGTTCTTATCACTGGGGAAATTACAAAGGTTTTAGGAGCTCTGTGCCAAGAACTGGATGCAGAGGCCGATAAATATGTTTTTTATTATTTCAGAACCCATAAGTGGAAATTCTAGATCATATAGTAATGTTATTTTCAATTTTTGAAGGAACTGCCATACTGTTTTCCACAGTTTTATATTCTCACACTCAGAGCACAAGGGTTCCAATTTCTCAACATCCTTGCCAACACTTGTTATGTTCTGATTTTGTGATAGTAACTCTCCTAATGGGTGTGAAAAGGTAGCTCATTGTGCTTTTATTTCACATTTTCTTGATACTTAGTGACGTTGAGCATCTTTTCTTGTGTTTCCTGTTCATTTTATATTTTCCTTGGAGAAATGTCTATTCAAGTATTTTGTGCATTTTTAAATTGAGGTTTTTTTTATTGTTGAGTTGTAGAAGTTCTTTATTTATTCTAGATATTAATCCCCTATCAGATTTGTGATTTGCAAATATTTTCAACCATTCCATGGTTTG
This sequence comes from Diceros bicornis minor, assembly GCF_020826845.1. Taxonomy (NCBI): domain Eukaryota; kingdom Metazoa; phylum Chordata; class Mammalia; order Perissodactyla; family Rhinocerotidae; genus Diceros; species Diceros bicornis. The sequence continues at coordinate 40,294 of NW_026691640.1, forward strand.
CCTTTTTACTCTGTTGATAGTATCTTGTGATACAGAAAACTTTTTCGTTTTGATGAAGTCCAATTTGTTATTTTTTTGTTACTTATGTCTTTGATGTCATATTAAAGAAATCATTTTTGCAATGGCATTTGGACCCAATGACATACAGGTTTTACCATGTGTTTGCTTCTAAGGATTTTATAGCTTCAACTCTAACATTTATATCTTTGATCCATTTTGAGTTAATTTTTGTATATAGTGTAAAGTAAGGGTCCAACCTCATTCTTTTGCATGTGGGTATCCAGTTTTCCCAACAACATTTGTTGAAAAATTGATCTTTTCTCCAATGAATGATCTTTGTACCTTTGTCAAAAATCATTGGACCATATATGCAAAGTTTTATTTCTGGGCTCTCTGTGCTATTTCATTAGTATAGTGTGTGTATTTATGCCAGTACCACACTGTTTTGATTACTTTATAGTAAGTTTTGAAATCAGGAAGTGTGAGTTCTCTAACTTTGTTCTTCTATTTCTAGATTGTTTTGGCTATTCAGTGTCCCTTGAGAGTCCATATGAATTTTAGGATAGATTTTTCTATTTTTGCAAAACCATCATTGGAATTTTTACCTCTTTGAGTAAGTTGATTCTTAAGTATTTTACTCTTTTGTTGCTATTGTAAATAAAAATGTAAAGTTTTTAAATTTCTTTTTCAGATTACTTATTATTAATGTATAGAAGAACAACTAGTTTTTGCATGTTGATTTTGTGTCCCACTACTCTGCAGAATTTACTAGTTCTAACAAATTTTTGGTGGAAGTTTTAGGGGTTTCAACATATAAGATACTCTTTGTAAACAAATATAATATTACTTCTTCTTTTCAAATTTGGATGCTATTTCTTTCTTTTTCTTGCCTAATTGCTTTGGCTAGAACTTCTAATACCATGTTGAATAGAAGTGGTGAAAATGGGCCTTCTTGTCTTGTTCCTGATCTTAGAGAAAAAGCTTTCAGTCTTTCACCCTTGAATATGGTGTTCTCTGTGGATTTCTATATATGGCTTTTATTATGTTGAAGTAGTTTCCTTTTACTCTGAGTGTTTTTTTAGTGATTTTAGCATGAAAACATGTTGAGTTTTGTTAAATGCTTTTTCTGCATCCATTGAGATGATCATGTGTTTTCTTCCTTCATTCTGTTAATGTAGTTTATTACATTAAATCATTTTCATATATTGAAACATCCTTGTATTCCAGGAATAAATCCCACTTAAAAATGCTGTATAATCCTTTTAATATGCTGATGAATTTAGTTTATTACTATTTTATGGAGGATTTTTATATCAATATTCATCAAAGATATTGACCTATAGTTTTCTTTTCTCTTAGTGTCTTTGGCTTTGATATCAAGGTAGTGCTAATCCCATAGGATGACTTTAGAGGTATTTTCTCCTCTTCAACTTTTTGAAAGAGCTTGAAAAGAATTGGTGTTAGTTAATTAAAAAAAAAAGTCTTTGGCCCAGGAATAAATTCAGCATAAAATAAATACAAATAAATATTTTTTAAAAATATGAAAAAGTTTTTTACTAAAAAAATTTAAAAATTAAGCAAGTACATCACTTATCACTTTATTTCTAAACAGTTTTTTAACCTACTAGTAAGCATGAACAAATTGTTAGAATTAAAATGACTCAAGTGTTAATTTTCTTCATTGCAAGTTTTCTGACAGAAGTATATGATGCCGTCATGTATGACATCTTTTATGAAAAAAATGGTCATTTTTTGTAGTATTTGAGAATATTGTGAATTTTCCCAGTGGCCTCTGACAATACTCTGATATGCAAAGTTATCTTTTCAACATGTATGTCTCATCATCATCCTTACCAAATTAACAAACTCAGGTACTAATTAATCAACTACTTTTCATATGATTCAGGTTCTCCACCACCAATTTCCCTAAGCATCAGGAAATTCTACAACTTCTGCAAGATTAACGATTTTACCTTACACTGTATATATCTCACGTGGTTTAAAACATCCAAAATCCTTGATAAACTGACCCTGCCCACACTAAAGTATTGTGAATTATAAAATATGGTCTCTGTTAAGTGGGGAGGGATTTCAGGTTGAACTTAATTTTATAAGTGGTCAATTTATTACAGTGTACTGTTCTGTTATGTATTTCACTTCTTTTCTAAAAAAAAGTGATAGTTGAGGGCACTTAGATAATAAAAATTTGAGAAAATAAGGAACTGATACACACTGTAAGCTTCAAGTGTTTTCAAGCATAAGATACAATAGGAACTAAAACTATGAAATGGCAGAGGAAATAGAGATAAAGGGATGAAGTTGCAAAACTGAATCTATAATAATATCTCAATGGCTAACGTTGTGGTGCCAAGAAGGTGGTGAAGTCAAAGAATTCATAAAGATGATAATAAAGACACTACAAAGAAAAAAACTGAAATTTTCATAGAGAGAATTTTTACAGTGATATGACCGATAGAGAACAGGGAAGAGAAGTTTGAGTGAGAGACTATCTGCTTCTTAAATTATTTCCATTGTAGAGAACAACAAACCAATTTGCTGAAATCTTTATTCCCCTCTATGACCCTATCTTTACCTGCAAAATCTAAGCCCTGAATCTATGTCACAGTCCAATTTTTCCATCCCTGGAGAACAGAGCAATTTATCTCATATGAAACCTCAACAGCTCAGGCTGTGAAACAAGGCCGGCCATCCATTCTCACAGAGGAGCCAACTGGAGGTAGGATTTTTGGTTCTGAATTCAGCTAAATATCTTCAAAGAATTGTATCTGGCCTTCCTTATCCAGGGCTATCAGTGAAGTGCTGGCTGGCTTTCAGAGAAGAGCAAGTCACAGTCAGTGGAGACATTTTCTGTTGAGCTCTCTAGAGAAGGCTGTGGGGCTTGTCAGTAAGAGTTGATTTCTATGAGGATTAAATTTTTTTATTTTATTCAGAGATTTATAAAGAAATTTACATGGTAAGAATTATTATCAACAAAATACGTTGTCTATTCTCTGGTCATTTAAGCAAAATCTTCCTCTCAGGGACAACCCATGGACAAAGCCCAGATTTAATCTCCAAGAGTCTGCTAGGCACTCTGTGGTCCATGGGAAGTCCTCAAGTTGGCAGCCTGTTTCCTTGTGTGCTGTGCTGGTGTTCAATCTTCCATCTCTTCCGGGTACAACTAGACAGACGCCTATCAGATCATCAAGGGACTTGACATTGGAGAAATGTACTTTTCATTATCTTTAGACTTCTACACTTTTCAAAAAGACTCTCAGCATTTCCAGTAATTGTGCAGCAGTTTACCCAACACTAAAGTTCTCACTATTAAAAGTTAAAACAAATAAATTTTAAAAAGGAAAACGTGATCTTTGCAATTTTGTACAGAATCTATATAAAGGGGGCATCCTTATAAATGGAGGTAATGGTGCTCAGGGCAAGCTACCCCATTAGGCACCACCCTGGTGTGTGTATTGTTTCCAGCTGAAGACAATAAGGACTCAGAGAACTCAGGAAGTATATTTGAATTTCCCCTCCCAAACTGCCTAAAGAATTTAAAACAAAAAATCTGTTTCAGGAAGGAGTTATTATCATGATGGTTGTAAAGATAACGTAGGATAGAGGTTACAATAGGAAAGGCACCAAGCCCCTTTTATCAAAAACTGTATCTCTCACTGACCACATTATCTATAGATGACCCTGGGAAGAGTTGTCAGGCAAACATTTGCATTTCTATCTCCATGTGAGTTGTCTTCTTGCCCTCTGTGGTCCTAGACCACTACCCACCCCCAAGACCTTCCTCCTCTTTAGCTACAACACTTAATCGGGCAGCTTAGACAGAGGGACGAGTTGCTCATTTCTGAGTTTCTCCCATGTATACATGTTATTAAACTTGGTATTATTTTCTCCTGCTAACCTGTCTTGTTAACTATTTGGCCAGCCATGAGAACCTTAAGAAAAGGGAAAAGGGAGATTCTCTCACTCCCTCAACAGTTTTTGCACCCAACGTGGGGCTACACTGCATGGCAAGTTACGTTCTCTGGCTGGAAGAAATGCCTTCTCCCTAGATTACTGCAGGGGATGAAATACGGGACCCCCTGACGATAGCCGGCAAAATGTAAGATTCTTACCACGTCAGCCTCCCGGAATCTCTACCTGTGGAGTCCGGTGGAAGGAGGTGGTGAGAAATTTTTTCTCTTTCAAAATTTAGATTAGCAGGAGCAAATATTTGGGAAACTAGTTTCTTGTGCTTTTAGTGACACTGGTAAATTTGGTAGAGTACTCTTGGTTTTGATCTTGATCCCTTTTCCTCCCAGAGATTGTCTCTGTTTTTCTCTTTTGTCTCTGTCTTTTGTATCGTGTGTCATAAGAAGGAAATACCATAGGGTAGGACGCAGGCATAGACCCTATAAGCCTAATGTCTGGGCCGGCCCCACAGACTGATGAGTTTGCGGGTCTCACCAGACTGGCGTCTATTTAGACAAACTTTGCTGTGGGTTAATATGCACATGAAGTGAAGGCCATTGCCAAGGGCATCTTGGAAGCCAAAAAGGTCGCAAATTTGGTGGGCACAGGTCGAGCAGTTAAGAGCCATTAGGGCACTCGCCACTTTCAGAAGACTCCCGTGACAGGATAAGTTGGGTCACGGAACGGGGTAGATGACAGAGGTCCCCCGCCAACTGCAAGAAAATGTCCATGCAATGACGAGGTACTCTGTAAAGCACACAGTCCCCAACCCCGTGGCATCTCCCCCCCCAGGTATTATTCTGACTCAAAGAGACCTAAGGCGTGGCTAAAGCTGTCATTGTGCACATAAGAAAAAAACCGGATGAGGTTTTTCCTTCTGTCTTGTTCTGTGTCCTGAGAAAACTTGGCTTTGTGACCAGTGAGAATATTCTCCTTGGTCTCCACCATACGGAAGGTGCATTTACCGGGGTGCCCCTTGGTGGCCAGTCGAATAGACTGGGGTTCTGAACTGTCTCTTTGTCTGGCTGTGCCAAGCTCTCAGGGGAGTTTGTCATAAAGGACCTAGTCCATAAGGGCTTTTGTCGTCTTAACCTTAGTTGCTTGTTAGTGCTGGAAAAATCCCATTCCAATATTGCCTGCCCGGTGTCACAGATTAGCGGCTCTGTGACTGGAGGCGTCCCACACTATTGTAGGAGACCGGAGACACCGTTTTCACTACACCATCCTTACCGCCTGTGTAACGAAGGTCTTTACTTTCTCTGAATATCTTTGGGAGTGAATTCTTTGGATCATGGGGGCTACATCATCTGCGCCCTCACCAGGGACGCCTCTTGCGTCCATGGTAAAGATTTATTCTAAGCATGGGAAAGTTACCACCGGGTCTTTCCTTAAAAAGGCTTATTGGATCGAGTCACTATTGGAATAAATAGACAAATGAAGATCCTACTCGTCAATGGCCCGACGACAGATCCTTTGAATTGGGAAAACTTCTAAATTGGGGAAAAAAAATATGTTTTGAGAGCTCTCACACAATTGTTTAATTGGTACCTAAAAAAGGGCCAGAAAAAGGAAGGGAAAAATTTAAATAGCCTTAAGAGCTTGACTCAGGTTACAATTGAATTGAGAACATGTAAAAGTGTAAGTGTTGATAAGATTATAAAGGTTGGAATGTTTGAGCTAATTTTATATAAAGAGGTTACATCAACTTTGCCTGTGTATGTTTTAAAATGTCTGACTGGGAATGCTTCCCTTGTCTAAAATTAGAAGACCAACACCTATTGATAAAAATCTTAATGATAACTATGTTTAAAGGTATAAGAGGTGATGAAATTTACATGAACTTTTGTACAAAAAACTGATGTTATTTCTATTACAGAACTGGTTAACAAAAATAGTAATTTAAATGATGGCTAATTTTATCTAATGTCTTATGAAGTCTTATAGACAATCTAAATAATTATTGGGAACAAGTAACTAAATAGTTGTGAAAAAGATGAATCTTGGGTGAACTTTAAATAATAATTATGTGTTATGGTGGTTACATCTTCCAAAATCTTTTTGGTGACTTAAAACTTTAGAGTTTTGCTAAATTTTGTGATAAAAATTCACTGAGTATCATCATTTCCAAATAAGATAAGATATTAGACATTGATTGCTAAACTCACGATTGTCTACTTTGGGCTTTTCATTACAGGAAAACTAAAAGGTGTTTTGTGTCTATTGGTAAACATGTGTTTTATTAAAAGATTGTACTATAAAGTAACATATTTCTAGAAGTTATGAAGTGTTTATAAATTTTCCAAGCCACAATATACTAATGTAAAAGAAAGTTTATAATGGTTTACTTAGTTTTTACTTACAAATTGGGGTTTCTAAGAGTTAAAATTTCTAATTAGTATATGTGATTGAAGCTACTAAATATTAAGAAAAAATATGTCTGTGTACAAGGAAAATAAGATGTATAAAGAATGAACAAAGAATGGAAATATTTTATTTGATTAAGAAAGATAAATTTGTCTTCAAGTAGTAGGAGGGAAAAGAAAGACATGGGACAAATTCTGAATGTAAAAAGAAAGTTATAGGTTTGTGGAAGAGGAATTCTGGAAAAGGAGTTTTTGTATGGTCAAGTTTGCTCAGATTGAAATGAATTTAATTAAGTAAATGAATTTTAATATCAGAAGGAAGCTGGTACAAAATTATAATTTGGTCTTATTTCTCTTAAAAGGATAATTTTCTTGAACTTGATAAAGAGGTTATAAAAGATTTTTCTTTACCTTTGGGTAAGTCTACCTAAAAGACAGAAAAAAAAACTGTTAAAATAATTTCCTGTGTTCAAAAGACTGAGGTTTCTCTATTAAGGTTTTTGGACTGTTAATGCTCTCTTTGCTTTAACGTTTTCTATTTTTGACAAGCTCCCCAAAATTCATATCTTAAATAAAGTGTTTTTTTTACTTTTTTTCTTTGAGAATTTTCAAAGGGCCCTGCAACTTCTTAAAGAAATTTGCTCTCTTCCTCTCAGGGGGAAGATACTAAACTTATTAGGCTTATTCCGTATGTTAAATTACATGGAAAGCATTGTCAGACAAGTGATGATAAGTCTGCTTAGGTGCTATTATGTGGGCAAATGTTATCGACATAGGTGTTTTAAAATTGTATAACATTACTGAAATTCTGATCTGTCCTGATTATCAGTCATAATTCTGGTTATTATTATTTTAAAGTGTTGTGTGTCACAAAATTAATCAAATTTCTCTGTCAATTGCCATTTTGAGGTCTTGTTGTTTACAGACTTATTTCTTTGCTCTAATGCTTTTGCAAAATATTTCAACTTCAGAAAAATTCATGGAAAGGACTCTGGCATTTACACTGGAGTACAGGTTTCTGACAAACTTTCTGATCATAAAACTGACCTTGGTAAGAAATTACAGAAACCTGATGGAAAGACTGATAACTTCATGAAGCTGCTAACAGAAAGATTGGGATCAAGAATGGATTACACAGGACTGAATGAACTGATAAGGATGATTATAATTTTTATGATTTTTCATTTGAAGTATTGCTGAATTTTTAATGTTTTGATTTTTCAGAGTTAAGGAAAACTTTTTCTCTTTTCTCCTGAGCTAGCTATGACTTATAACAATCTGGTAAATGATATTTTTGTAAGTAAAATTGAAATATTTCTCTATTTCTTAGATCTGATCTCTCGAATTTGGAAACTCTTAGTAAGTGAGTATTGTTGTTTTCATGGCAATATAGTTATTTGCATAAGTTCAATAAGAATCTGTTCTCCTTATAACAGGACATAATTGGAAACACTGGTTATATTACCAAGGCTGTGACTGGAAGATCATATTTGCGATATAACCATACAGCTTTTGAGGAATGAAGATTGGACTTTATGGAATAAAGCCACGTGGAAATATTGGCCTGGTACCTTATGTTCCAAGCAGCACTTACCAGGATAAGTAAAGAATGTCACTTATCTGGCAAACACAAGGAACCTCGAAATATTTTGGGGGAACCTAGGAACAGAGGAATTCACCCAAATCTGTAGGTATTACAGGCAAAGTCTGATGACAAAATCTTTGGCTTGGCTTTTCTGGCCTGGAGAGGCCTTTAAAGTTCAATCTGAGATTCCTTATAAAAAGTTCCAGCAAAGCAGACTTAAAAGAGCCTATGTGATCAATTGCTATTCTTGCTGTACTTATGTAAATAATTGGGCCAACACTATTGGAACTAGACTTATTTTGCAAACTAGTTAGTTTTAATTTGTCTATCTTTGATAAAAATGAGGGTGATCTTAGAAAGAAAAATTATATTTCAGTAAAAACTGTAGTGTACATTTGCGGATATTAGATCCTAGTTTTGTTAATTGTCTGTTAAGGTTTTTGTTTTATATCTGTTGACTGGACTGGATCCTGATTTCTTCTAGTCTCCTAAAATATCTGGCTACAGGTGTCCAAACTAACGTTTTTCATTTTTTCCATCATTTTCATTTGGAATCACTGAAAACTGAACCTGCCCTTTTCCCTGAAGCCTTACAAACTGAAGCTCATGGACTTGATATAAACTTAAGAGATTACCCGATGACATCATCAGAGACATTTTAAACTGCAAAAGATGCTTTGATGCTGACATCTAAAATTCTTCTTAACTAGCTGTCCCCTATACTCAGAAACTGCTTTACAACTTGCTCCAACAATTAACCTTGCTTTTCTCTCTTTTACATAGAAATGCTTCCATTAAATACTTGATTGCTTGCTTCCACAATATAGGCGTAACCTTGAGAGCCCACCTGCATCACCACTGTCAGGGGAAGAGGGGGAATCTCCCTCTGCCCTTTTCCTTAAGGTTCTTATGACTGGCCAAATAATTAACAAGACAGGGTAGCAGGAGAAAATAATACCAAGTTTAATAACACTTATACATGGGAGAAGGCAGGGACACTGCGTTTCTCAACACAATAGCAGATTCTCGTCTTAAATACCATGTCCAACCAAAGACAAGGAGGATGTTGGGGGTGGGAGTGTTAGTTACAGGAGATTATCACTAAAACACTGTAAACAAGAGTAAGATTTATTATGCGGTTTTAAGTCCTCACCTTCTACATTGATAAGTCTCTAGAAATGAGGTCGTCCCCCCTCTTCCCAATACAGAGAGGGAGATACCTTTACAAATGGAGACTTCCCTTGTAAATGATTGTCTGGTAACTCCTCGCAGGGCCATCCAGAGCCTGTGGCCAGAGAGACAGAACTTCCAATAAGATGGGCTTGTTGGTGCCTTTTCTATTGTAACCTCTATCCTACATTATCTTTATAGCAGTCATGATAATAACTCCTTCCTGAAACAGATCTTTTGTTTTAAATTCATTAGGCAGTTTGGGAGGGGAAACTCAAATATTCTTCCTGAGTTCTCTGAGTCCTTATTGTCTTCAGCTTGAAATAATCCGCATACCAGAGTGGTGCTTCCTGGGGTAGCTTGCCCTGAGCACCAACAGTTCCCTCCTCTGAAACTTCCCTAAAAGTTTCACATATTAAAAGCTGAGCTGGTAACTGTGGAGAGAGAAATCGTGTTAGTATCCGAGTGATAAGAAGTCTGCAAAGAGAGAAAAGAAAGCAGATTAGAATGAGGATGAACAAACAGAAAAGAACAAATCGGAGCACATTTCCCCACACTCCATTAAACCAGTCCCCCAGTCCTGGAAATAAGTCAGTCCAATAAAATGTGTGAGCTTCGTTTATCTGATGAAAAATGTCAATCTTCTCTTTTAATAGATTTAAGTTAGATATTACTTGACCTGTTTGATTCACATAAAAGCAACATTTTTCTCCAATGATTGCACATGCTCCTCCTTGCTGGGCAGTGAGTACATCCAGAGCACGTCAATTTTGGAGCACCACAGATGCTAGGCTGTTAATCTCTGACTGGAGTATGTTCAAGGTTTGCATGGTGGTGTTGAACTCTTGCTCCATTACCATAAAGAGATTTAAGATTGCCTTTTCCAACTCATAATCTCCAAAGCTGGGGAATAGGACTCTCAAGGCTGAAAAGAACTTGGAGTTGTGATATACAAGTGGATTTTCCACGATTTCTCAACTGACACGTTTATGTGGCACAATCTTATGAACAAACGAACCCAAGTTTGTAATTTGGCTGGCATTTAAGGTGGAGTGTTTGGTGACAGAAGGAGCCAGGTATCCAAGTCTGCATCGTCCTGACCAATTAGGTGGGAATCCTTTATACACTTTGTTGCCGCATAAAATGAAAAGACCAGTGTAGTTTAAAGACAAGGTTAGAATTGAGTCTGTAGTTCCCAGGATCTGGACTATTTCATGATCTGTGCCACTTGCACTGTTACTACCTAAACATCTCCATTTCCCATGAGCTCCTGTCAGTCTGCGAGAACAGAACAGATTGCAGAACAGCTGGTAGAGGAGGCCTGCAGTCTGATTTTGGCAGCTATAAAGCCTGGTCTTTTCACCTGACCAGGTGAGTCCAGATCTTTGATCCACCCATATATAGTCTGTGGCATTGGGCAGCTTAACCATGTGGATAGCTGCTATACCCCAAGTTGCACACGGGTGGCTCGTAAGCCATCCAGAGCACTTGGTGATTTGGCAAATGTTTGTGCCAGAGGGAGTAGTGATAGAGTCACTTACAATTCCCTTGAGAGTTCTGAAGATGCCACCTGCGGAATCAAACCACAGAGTTTGACTGCAATATTGTCTCGGTATGTCACCCAGGAAAGGTCCAGCGCCATATTTACTTTCAATGCAGAGGGAAAAACTTTCACTTATTGCTTGTACTTGGGCAAGGGACAGTCTTTGACCTTTTAAGTAGTCTTTCTGGGGCCCAAGTGACTCACCAGGAGATGAAGCAGAGTGAGGTTTCCCTTGCTGCGGATATCATACTCTGTTATTCATCCATTTTCCGTACTTAGTCCACCAGGTGTTCATATCAGCAGGAACAAAGACTAGTTCAGGTTCTTTTGCACTATCTAGCTGTTGACATAACCAACAGTCAGATTGATTAGTTAGCGTGGCTAGGGCTTGGTAAACTGGCATAAGGGGGTGTTTGGTCTATGCCCGCCTGACCTGTTGAAAAGGAGAGGGTTAGTAAAAGCAAGACACAGATCGGAAAAGAGCCCATAGCAGAGACTTAGAGAGGGGAAGAGGGACAGGTAGAGACCAGCACTCTCCAGTCAGCTCTCTAATAAATGATTAAAAAAAATATATAGGGGCCGGCCCGGTGGCGCAAGCGGTTAAGTGCGTGCGCTCCACTGCGGCGGCCCGGGGTTCGCTGGTTCGGATCCCGGGCACGCACGGACGCACTGCTTGGGAAACCATGCTGTGGCGGCGTCCCATATAAAGTGGAGGAAGATGAGCACAGATGTTAGCCCAGGGCCGTCTTCCTCAGCATAAAAAGAGGAGGATTGGCGGATGTTAGCACAGGGCTGATCTCCTCACAAAAAAAAAATATATATATATATATATGTATATATATATACATTGTATATATATATATACGTATATATATATCCACTAATAGTTTGTGTGTGTGAGTGTGTATATATATCCTGAGTTTTAAAGCAAGGTGGAGGAAATGGGTCAAAGAAGGTTTTCTTGATCCGTGATCTTGGGAAAAGCTGTCTACTTCGTGATGTCGGCTGCTTCTGGGGTCTGGGTTTTGACCCTCGAAATCCTTAGTTTAAGGTCACCTGTGGGGATTATCTCTCAGCTGTCTTGAGAGCGACGTTCTGGGTCTATTTTGGTGTGGCTTGCATGGATCCAGGAATATTTTTTTTTATTTTGATGGCAGTGCAGGTCGTCAGTAAGACTTCATAAAGTCCTTCTCAGCGAGGTTACAGTGCGTGTTTTCTTCTAAAGGCCTTGATGTACACCCGGTCTCCTGGTCGAAAGGGATGGCAAGGCTTGTCAGAAGGTGGGGGCCACGCCTCTTTTACCTGTTGACGATATGCTTCAAGTATACTAGTTAATTTTTGTATATAACTAGTCATAGCATCAAATTGTTCACTTAAGTTCCCATAATATTCATTTAATCCAGGAATTGAAGGTTTAGAGACGCCAGTAGGCATCGGACATCCAAAAACTATTTCAAAAGGAGTCAGTCCATGCCTTTTGTTTGGAGTATTTTGAATCTTCATAAGGGCCAAGGGCAGAGCTTCTGGCCATTTAAGTCCAGTTTCTTGACAGACTTTTCCTAGAGTTCTTTTTATATCTAGAGTTTTATGTTCCACTTGCCCTGATGACTGAGGGTGATATGGGGTATGAAATTTTAATGAATACCCCAGAGTTTTTGCAAGCAAGTGGTTTATCTCTGCTGTAAAATGAGTTCCTTGGTCTGGTTCAATCTATAAAGGAATGCCAAAGCGAGGAATAACTTCAGTTATTAATTTCTTTACCACTGTTGTGGCATCTGCATGTCTGGTCGGATAGCATTCAGTCCATCTACTAAACATACAGACAATAACCAAACAGTGAGAGTAACCTAAAGCTGAGGGCACGTCCATAAAATCCATTTGGAGTGCTGCAAAAGGCAGCGTAGGCCTGGGAGGACTTCCTGGATCACACCGATTTCTCCCAGAAACTTGGTAAGATTTGCAAGTTGTGCACTGGGAGGTGATTTGGTCAGAAATTTTACGGATGCCAGGGCAAAACCAATTGTTTTTTAGTTCTTTAGCTATCCCCCGTTTGCACATATGTCCCATTTGGTGGGAGATAAGTGCAAGCCAAAAAGTCAAAAGAAAAGGAGCTACTGGAAGTCCATTTGGTCCAATGTATAATCCATCTGATAACTGTTTGGCACCCTTTTGTATCCAATTGTCTTTTTCAGATTGTGGGGCATTTGTCTGATAGTTAATAACATCAGTCAGGGATAAAGGCAGGTTTAAAAATTGGGTGGAAAACGGATAAGGGGGTCCATAGTGAGCTGCATGTTTAGCAGCTCTGTCAGCCCTGTCATTCCCTAAAGATATGACATCAGTCTCCTTAGTATGGGCTGAACAATGAACAATGGCAATTTTTGAAGGAAAGTGAATAGCTTGTAATAAGGCTGTAATTAAGTGTCCATTAGCAATAGGAGTTCTTGCAGAGGTTAAGAATCTACGGGATTTCCAAATTGTGCCAACAACATGGCAGACTCCAAAAGCCTATTTGGAGTCTGTGTAAATAGTGGCAGTTTTTCTTTTGCTAATGTGCAGGCCCTAGTAAGAGCTATGAGTTCAGCAGCTTGGGCTGATCTTATGGTGGGCCAAGAATAAGCTTCAAGAGTTTCATGTGGGGAAACTATGGCATAACCAGTTATTATGGTTCCCCGGGAATTTCGTTTACAGGAGCCGTCACAAAACAGAAGTAAGTCTGGATTGTCTAAAGGGATGTCTGAGAGATCCTCTCATGGCTTTGAGACCATTTCTATAGTTGCAAGGCAATCATGTGGAATGGAGTGGGGCTCTCCATCATCAGGAAGGGGCAGTAAAGTAGCTGGATTTAAAGTGTTGCAACGATGTAAGATGATGGAAGGGTTAGTTAAAAGAGCCTGTTCATAGGTGGTCTGTCACCGTGTAGAGACGTGTTGTGTCCTATGAACTTGCAAAATAGCTGACACAGAATGTGGGACATAGAGGTGAATGGGAGAGCCTAATGTAAGAGTACTGGCCTTATCAATCAGGGTGGCAGCTGCAGCCACCACACGTAAGCATGGGGGCATGCCTGATGCCACAGGGTCTAGTTGGCATGAGAAATATGCTATAGGATGTATTTGAGAGGCAAAAGATTGCCCTAGAATGCCTATAGCAATTTCATTATTTTCATGACAGTATAGATGAAAAGGCTTGTCAAAATTAGGTAAGCCAAGAGCCAGAGGCATGGACAAAGCTATTTTTAAGGCCTCAAAGGAGTTTAATGCTTCTGAGGGCCAGGAAATAGGCTCTGGGGTGATATCTGGGAGAAGAGAATACAGAGGTTTAGCAAGGGCTGCAAAATTAAGAATCCATTGGCAGCAGTAACCAGCAGCTCCTAGAAATTTACGTAGCTGTTTCTTTGTTTTGGGGAGACGGATGGATAAAATTGACTCAAGGCTTTTGGAGGTTAGCTTTTGAATGCCTTGAGATATCTCATGCCCTCAGTAGGTAACAGTCATTTGCACCCACTGAAGTTTAAACCTGGAGGCTTTATGGCCTCGTTCAGCTAGGGCTTTCAGGAGAATAAGAGAATCTGTAAGAGCCCCCTGCTTAGTTGGATTACAGAGTAAAAGGTCATCAACATATTGAACAAGAGTGGAGCTTTGAGTAAAGACTACAGAATCCAAGTCAGCTTTAAGGACCTGGGAAAGTATTGAGGGGGACTCACAATATCCCTGAGGTATTCGAGTCCATGTTAATTGTCTCCCTTTAAATGTAAATGTGAAAAGAAATTGTGAGTCAGGGTGTAATGGGATTGAAAAGAAAGCTGAGCAGAGGTCAACTACTGTAAAGCAGGCTGCATCAGCAGGTATTGAGGTCAGGATGACAGTTGGATTAGGGACCACAGGATGCCGAGGAATTACAAAAGAGTTTATGGCTCTGAGGTCTTGTACAAATCTATAGATTTGGTTCCCGTCTGAGTCAAATTTGCCTTCCTTTTTTACTGGCAAGATTGGAGTGTTACAGGGCAAGGAAGTAAAAGCTAGTACACCCTGTTGCAAAAGGAAGTCTATTACGGGTTGAATTCCTCGCTCGGCATCTCTGGAGAGCGGGTATTGGGCTACTGATGGAAACGGTTTATTTTTTTTCCAAGTAACATGCACGGGCTCAGCACTAAGCAACAATCGTACCTCATTTGCATGTGTAGCCCAAAGACTGGTTGGGACATTCTTTAAAGACTCATCTTCCTCAGAAGGATTTAAATCAGGACAAGTTTCCATCATGGAAAGTAGGAGACTTGGGGCTTGGTCAGAAGGCAAGGAGATAAAAACATCTTTTTCATTACAATTTATAGTGACATTGAATTTACATAACAAATCTCGGCCAAAAAGGTTTGCTGGTGAACAGTCAGAAACTAAAAAAGCATGATGAGTGTTAAGGGGGCCTAAATATATTGGAGTGGGCTTAGATATGGGCAGTGAAATAGGCTGTCCAGAGACTCTAACAGCTTGATAGAATCAGAGGTAACAGGTAGAGATAAATCTTTGAATGGATAGTAGAGAATGTCGCACCAGTGTCAATTAAGAAATCCAGTTTCCGATCCTCTATTTTAAGTTTAACTGTAGGCTCAGGAGTGCAACTAAGGATCAGCTGACCCTATCATTTGAGGGAGAAATGTCCCTCAGGTGGAGAAAAATGAGCCTTTTGGTGGTGCTGGGGTCAAGCGGGAACATTTTTTAAACTGCCGGGGGAAGAGAGAGAATCTCCCTCTGCCCTTTCCCTTAAGGTTCTTCTGGCTGGCCAAATAATCAACAAGACAGGTTAGCAGGAGAAAATAATACCAAGTTTAATCACATGTATACATGGGAGAAAGCAGGGACACTGCGTTTCTCAACACAATAGCAGAAATTCTCGTCTTAAATATCATTTTCAGCCAATGACAAAGGAGGATTTTGGGGGTGGGGGGAGTCAGTTACAGGAGATTACCACTAAAGTACAGTAAACAAGAGTAAGGTTTATTATGTAGCTCAAGGCCTCATCTTCTACATTGATAAGTCACTAGAAATGAGCTCATCCCCCTCTCTTCTCCAAACAGAGAGGGAGATACCTTTACACATGGAGATTTCCCTTATAAATATAAATGATTGTCTGGCAACTCTTCGCAGGGTCATCCAGAGAATGTGGCCAGAGAGACAGAACTTCTGATAAGAGGGGCTTGTTGGTGCCTTTCCTATTGTAACATTTACCCTACATTATCTTTACAGCCATCATGATAGATCTGTTCCAGGAAGGAGCCACCATGTCAAATTCTTTAGGCAGTTAGTGGGGGAGGTCAAATGTCCCTAGAAAAAACAACCAAGGTAAAGAGATAGATTTCAGGGTGGCCAAATCCCAATCTCCCACAAAACTTTCCCTTCTCTTAAGAGCGGCACATGCCCTTTACCAATGCCCTGGTTTCTTGCAATACCTACAATTGTCGGAAGGCAAATAGGGAGCCCTCTGAGTAGGCTTTAGTTTACTTTCAGGGTTGAATTTTTGCTTTTCAAAAGATTCAATTTGCAAAGCAAGAAGAGTTGTCTTTAATTCTTTTTGTTTGTTTGTTTTCTTGCTGACAATTTTCAAAGAATTGTGTAGCAGCCACCATTATTACACTTAATGGTTGTCCTGCCCAAACAACTACACGGTTTTGAATTTGTTTCTTTATATCAGGAAGAAAATTTCCAACTAAAGCAGAAATTAGGAGATTCTTATGCTCTAAAGCTTACAGATTCAATGCAGTGTGTCTTTGGAAAGTCTGAATAAACCGTTCAACAAAAGCTTTATGTTGTTCCCCCTCGTTCTGAGTGCATAATTCAATTTTTGACCGATTAACTTTAGGAGGAAACGCCTCTAGAATCGCTCCTATTAAACCTTGAATATCAGCCCGTAGCTGTGCCACTTCCTGGTTATCTGCAGGAGGGTCTGGGAGAGGGTCTGGCCATGTATTTCCTCTATGAGAGGGGTTTTTGCTAGGGGGCCGTCTGGCCTGTCTGATAACTACAGTGTAGTCATGGGATGGAAGAACGCCCCTTAGCAGCCAGTCAAGGTCTCGGTGGGTGGGGCTATGAATAGCCACTAATCTTTCTAATTCTTCTCTAAATTTAGTAGGGTCTTCTGACAATGGAAGCAGGAGAGTTTTATAATTTAAAAGATCAGCTGCTGTCCAGGGGACATGAATTCTCTGCAGCGGAGGTCCAGGATACATCCTCAGTGGATACTGCATAGGAATGTCTGAAGCTGACAGAGCCTGATTACAAAGCCCTGGAAAGTAGGAGGAGTTGTAAGACACAGCAAAACGAACCTTCTTGCCCTTCCTGGGTGTTTCTACTAAATTTATTTCCTGGTTTTCAACATTTACACAAATAACCTGGATGCCCCTTGCTTGGAGGTCAGGCCTAAGCGCCCCCTGTAAGTCTTCAACAGTGAGAGAAGTTAAAACAGGCACCTGAAAGAACGTTGGAGAAGTTGGAGTTCTGGGACTTAAGGGAACTGGTTGAGGAGGTGGCTGAGGAGATAAGTCTTGATGGGGAGGATTTGGGCCAGGGGCCCAGAAATCCAAAAGATGTTCTGGGGAGTCAGGGACAGGGAGTTGGGGATATAGGGAGTGTAGGAGGAAGGAGACAGGGAATTTCCAGTAAATTTGACATTCAATCTTTGTTCTAACTCCGAATTTGTTCTTTTATTTTATTAAGACATTCCCTAAGGCTACCCGTTATACTTTTCTGGGTTTTCTTTTCAATTTGATTTTCCCATAAATACCAATAAGGCAGCTGCTTGGGATGAGTCAAATATCGATAGAAAGAAAAAGGACTGGGTTTTCCAAAGATGCAACAAGAATGATCAAGTCCCGATTCACACCTAGATATCCTGCTCCTGTTCTCCATGAATTGTAAAATTGAAGTTAATTATCTCGTTCATTTTGTCTAAATCTATTGGGTCACATTGGCACTGAGCCCCTAAACTGGTCCACAGCCTGCTTCAGCAGACACCA
The DNA here is from genome assembly GCF_020826845.1 of Diceros bicornis minor. Taxonomy (NCBI): domain Eukaryota; kingdom Metazoa; phylum Chordata; class Mammalia; order Perissodactyla; family Rhinocerotidae; genus Diceros; species Diceros bicornis. The sequence continues at coordinate 57,930 of NW_026691640.1, forward strand.
AACTCTCTCTCAAGTGCTTGCATTCGGGCGCTGAGTAGGTATTGTATTTAGATCTTTTCCAACAAAAGATCTTCACTGATTCACTCAAGTCCTTACTTATCTACTAGGCGCCAAATGGTCTTGAAATGTTGGGGGTCTGCAAGGAAGACAGATATGTCTAAACAGATAAATTACACGACAGAAATAATGTGAACGAAAGCGATATGAACAAACTGCCGTGGGACTCCAGGAAAAGAACCCCCATGGGTTGACCTACAACTAAGAGATACAGCTATGTCCTGGGGCTCTGAGGAGAAAAACAACCACCATGGGGGGGGGGGTGGACAGGCTTTGTACCATCTAAGGAAAGGAAAAGGAAGGGAGAGAAGATAAAGAGAACACAAGAGAAACGGAAAGGTTTTCTTCTTCTGAGTGTTTCTGCCACCCACTTTCGGAGCACACTGCTTGCTGATGTCCTTTCTGGCCAGTCTTCTCCTTCAGCCAGCTTCTAGAGACTTCAACAATTCGATTGTACCGAGCCGGGCTCCTCCGTGCAGACAATGCCAAGTCTGGAGGGAGCCAGGAGGGGAGCCAAAGATTCACAGGACTCTGCAGCCCTTCTGCAGCTCACTGGTGTGGAGGGGCACCGAGGCTTCACCTTGGCCTCTGTCTCCAAGTTCACCGAAAGGAGGATCGGTGCCTTCCTCGCTAGATGAGCGTGGAGAGAAACCTCGTTCACAGAAGGGATTATGGAAAAATTAATGTCAGAGCCATGAAAAAGGCAAAGGGGGTAGCACCATAAATCTGAAGTAACTGGACGTGTGAGTTAGTAACCAGTAGGACGAGGAGCTGAAGACAAAAAAAGAAAAAAGGCAAAAAACCAGTTCTCAATTTTCTAAGATGGAAAGGCAAGTCTTTCTATTCCAAAAGAAAAAAGTCATTGAACCCTCTCCTTTACAATAAAATTGAAAGGGGCCACATGTTGCAAAGAAGGGTTTTAACCATGATGTCAGTACACGATCATGTGTAGCCATCAGTCGTTAAGGGCACTGCAGATAGTTCACACCTTAACAGTTATGTTACCAAAGTTTGCAGTTGAGATATATATATGTATACATATATTAGAAAAGAGTAGAGTGTGTGCCAATTGCTCACTATACTATTGACACTGTCACTCTTACAACTGAAAGCATGACTAGGAGAGAGAAGGTGGTGTGACCCTAGACTGCTAGAGTCACAGCAAGAAAAGTTAAGAAAGTGCCATCAGGTCATTCGGACAAAAGAATGCTATATGGCTGTTGGGTTTGTAAGAGATCCATTGGAGAAAAACAAGTCACTACATTAAATTATTTTCTACTTACCTGCATCACCCTCTCCAAGAACACATATTCTAAAATGAGACAAGTTATTACATTAAAAATGACCGGCTCTGGCATTTGGATATCTACATCAAATAATGAAGTAAAAACTGGGTTAAGAACATCCTGGTATCAATTCCAACTACCATCCTTTACCAAACTACAACTCTAATGATCGCTTATTCACTTGCAATCTAGTGCTCCTCCCATATACAACATCAACAACTTAAAACGTGTCATAACTTTTTTAAAATTTCCCTAAAATTTTAGAGGATAATGTAAATATAGCTCTTGGAAAAGTTGAGAACGATGGAGACACTAGGAAAGGAAAAGATGAAAATAGTACCCCAATCAATGATGTAAAACAAAAGGCTTGAACTACTGTTAAAAGAATTCTCTATGACATTGATCCATTCTACCATCTCTACACCTGGCTATTTCCTATCATTCGTTTGATACATAAACCAATAGAATAGTGTATTTCATGGGATCAGTTTTTTTAGTTGTGTGCTTTCCCTTTGACCACTACATATGCTTTTACGTGTTTGCTTTATTGTCAGGTGGTGTCACATCAGAACACCCTCATCTCGGCAGATCTCTGCGTTAAGGAACTCTACCTTGGCCCTTGATCAACTGTACTCTGTGTTATGGTCAACTCAGAGCCCTACATGGACCAGTGTTTCCTCCCTCCTCCCTCCCGTGCGTTGTTCATGTCAAGGAGTATAGTCCACCGAGTGAACAGTAAACAGTCTTTTCAAAGCATCAGATATCTAAGAGGAGGAGACGCAGAGTTGGGTGTGGGACCCCATTCCGTGCCTCAGTGCAGACAAGATAGAGGTCAAGACATCCCTCCAGAGACTGGGATCAAAACAGGAGGTTATGAGCACGAGGTTCCCTCTGCAGGCCTTGAAGCAGGGACCTGGAATCAAACTGCTGACACCGTGGATCATGGTTGGTTTGACAGGGAACTCACGAGGAAGATAAGGACATGAAATAATGATAATTATAAGAACAGCAACGAAGACTTCTACTGAGCCAAAGACTGCACCCTGAATGTAAACTCTGTGCTTGAACATATCTTAACTCACATGACCCTGAAAACATCCTGCCATAGTCAGTGTTGTTCTTTTCACCATTTGCTAGATGAAGAGACCGGGAACAGAGGCTAGAAAACTCAGCCAGGTTACAAAGCGGATAAATGGCCGAGCCCAAGCTCAGTGCTCTTCTGTGATGCTCTTGGACTACAACTCCAAGTGAAGTCTCTAACGACTATCTCCGCTCGCACTGCCAACACCATCGTCCTCCGTGGAGTGGATGGAGGCAGGCGTGGGCAGGGCAGGGAGCCGGGTGTGGCAGGCCGCCAGATCTAAGGTCTGGCACACAGGTTGCCAGGTGGCTCCCTCCTCTGAGGGGGCCCAGCACACGCCCCAGGGGACTTGGCGGCAGGCCCCAGGGCCCTTTCCCCCGGATCTTGTCCACTTGAAAGGGGCCTGGCCCAGGTGGCCGGTTGGGCTGGTTGGCCAGCCTCCTTTGGACAAAGCAGGCGAGCCCAGCCAGCCTTCCAGTCGCCCCCGGCGTGGCACCAGCGCCCTCAGGCCGAGGGCCTCACGCGTGCCCTCCAACGCGGATTTCTCCTCAGAGCCGTGGCCTGGGCACTAGGAAGGCCAGGCCCTCCCGACTCCAGAGATGATGCTGGGACCCGTCGCCGGAAGGGCCTGCCCGTGTGGCAGCGGCTCCCCAAGCCGGCGGCCTGCTGGGGCCTCACTCACTGCTTGGCCATAAGCCTGTCTCGGCCCTTCGGATTCCACAGAGCCTTTCCTCCACCTGGCTGGAGTCGACAAGTGCGGGCGTGGGGTGAGGCCGTGGTTTTGCCTTTCCAGGAAGAAATGAGGCCCGGGCAAAAGCAGCTGGCCGAGGCAGAGCCTTGACCTGGCACCCCAGTCAGCCTTTGGCCACCAGGTCCAGACCACCGCTTCCAAAGAAGGGAAGCGGCCGGCCAGCTGATTGCAAGTGGGGGATGGGAGGGAGACAACAGCTGAAGCCAAGTCCAGCAGGGCGTTGGCGTTCCTTCTTCAGCTGGGACTGGCCTGGCCTGGCGGGCGGGCGGGGCCGTCACTGAGGACCCCCGAGGCCCGCCCTAGGCCCTGGCGGTGGCGGGTGGCGCATGCGCCCTTGGCCTCAGGGGTTGAACCCAAGCCCACAGGGCACTCAAAGCAGCCGGAGAAAGAAGGGGCCAGGGGAGAGGAAGGCAGGTAGGCGAGGCGGGCAGGGCTCGCCCACCTCTTCTCCTCAGGTCCCCGAGAGAGAAAGAGAGAGAGAGAGAGAGAGTGAGAGACAGACAGACAGACAGGCAGGGAAAGAGTGAGAGATCCCTGACCTCTGAGTATCTGCATCCACCACTGCTGCCAACTCACAGGCCATCCCACTTCCCCCCTCCATCCCCATCCCCAGGCACGGCCCCCCGGGGCCAGCCACACCACAGAGAGGCCCCTTCATGGTCACCTCCGTGCTGTCCCTTCCGGGCCTGACCCCACTGCAGGGGAACCGGTTCAGACAATCCAATCGTCTACATGTCCCTCTCCATGACAATTGTCTTCTCCAGTCTCACATGCCCAAACCGCACCCCCAACATCCTCCTTTGTCTGCAGCTGGAGATAGGAGGAGAATCTCTGCCATTGTGTTGAGAGACTCAGTTTCGCGGGTTTCTCCCCTGTACACGTGTTCTGAAGCTGGGTATTATTTTCTCCAGCGAACCTGTCTTGTGAAGGATTTGGCCAGCCATAAGAAGCTTCAGGGAAGAGGCGGAGGGGCTTCTCTCTCCGCCCCCGACAGCCCTGAGCTGGGTCAGTGCCTCAGACCTGGCCAGGGGCAGCCCATCCCCCGGCGCCCTCTCCCGGGGCATCCCAGGAAAGCTTCACAGCCAGCCCCACCCCACTCGCCACTGCCAGGACCATCGGCCTCCCTCGGGAGGACGGGGCAGGACAGGGAACCGGGTGTGGGAGGCCGCCAGATCTCAGCTCTGGCACACAGGCTGCCAGGCTGCCTGGTCCTCTGAGGGGGCCCAGCACACGCCCCAGGAAACTTGGCGGCAGGCCCCGGGGCTCTCTCCTCTGGAACTCGTCCACTTGAAAGGGGCCTGGCCCAGGTGGCTGGTTCGACCGGTTGGAAAGAAATCTTTTTCTTCTCTGAGAGACTGTTGCTTGTCATCTCCTGGACATGAGATGACAGACAATTGTTCCCATTTCCCTTTCTACTTGAAACCTGATGGATACATTGCCCACTGCCTTTAGAGACTGCAGGTCTTTCTGAAACTCTTTTCAGTGCGCTGGCTTACTTCAGCATCATTTCATTGTTCCATCCGAAATTCCTTTCAGTTGGATCTATTTTCCTTTCTAATCCTTTTGTATACCTAGATATTTAAAAGCTGCTCAAATCTGTAGTGGAGAAAAGTTGGGTTACAACTCTTTCAGACAGCATGTAAACCCACATTTTAGGGTTTCTACACAAAACGTCTCTGCCATGTTTCTAGCAGCTCTCCTTCCATATATTTTCCTCCAGGACTTCCTGTGACAAAATTGCCTTTCTAAAAGCCAGTCCTCCGTTCACTCTCTTGGCCAGTC
>NW_026691641.1:0-62826 GCF_020826845.1 Diceros bicornis minor
GGATGCAAGATGAGAATCTCTGCTATTGTGTGGGGAGACTCAGTTTCCCGGGTTTCCCCCATGGACACATGTTCTTCAGCTGGGTCTGATTTTCTCCAGACAAGCTGTCTTGGGAAGGATTTGGCCAGCCCTAAGAACCTGAAGGGAAAGGGCGGAGGGGGGTTCTCTCTCTGCCCCCGACAGCCCCGAGCTGGGTCGGTCCCTCAGACCCGGCCAGGGGCAGCCCATCCCCCGGCGCCCTTCCCCGGGGCATCCAAGGGCAGGCTCGGCGCCAGCCCCACCCCGCTCGCCACTGCCCGACCATCGTCCTCCCTCGGGGGGCCTGGGCAGGACAGGGACCCGGCTGTGGGAGGCCTCCAGATCTCAGGCCTGGCACACCGTTTACCAGGCTGCTTCCTCCTCTGACGGGGGCCCAGCACACGCCCCAGGAGACTTGGCAGCCGCCCCCAGGGCTCTAGCCTCTGGAACTCGTCCCCTTGGAAGGGGCCTGGCCCAGGTGCCAGGTTCGGCTGGTCGGCCAGCCTCCTTTGGAGAAAGCAGGCAAGCCGAGCCAGGCTTGCAGTGGCCCTGGCGTGACACCTGCCACCTCAGGCAGAGGGCCTCCCGCGTGCCCTCCATGGCGGGTTTCTCCCCGGAGCCGTGGCCTGGGCACTAGGAAGGCCGGGCCTCCCGACTCCCGGGAGGAGGGGCTAGCCCACTGGCGCCCTGGCCCCCAAACCCTCTGGTGCCATCTGCCTGTCTCGGCACTTCTGACTCCACAGAGCCTTTCCTACACCTGGGCTGCCTGCCGTGGCAAAGTGCAGGCGTGGGGTGAGGCCATGGCTTTGTCTTTCCAGGAAAAAATGAGCCCCTGGCCGAAGCAGCAGGCCCAGGCAGAGCCTTGAGCTTGAAGCCCAGTAGGTCTGTGGCCCTCAGGGCCAGAGCCATGCTTTCAAGGCAGGGAAGCGGCCTGCAAGCTGAGTGGGAGTGGGGGAGGGGAGGGAGACAGCTGAAGCCGAGTCCAGAAGGGCGGCGATGGAAGAGCTGCAGCTGGGTCAGAGCCTGGAGGGAGGGCGGGGCCTTCACTGAGGACCCCCCCCCCCCCCCGAGGCCAGCCCTAGGCCCCGGCGGTCGCGCATGCGCCCTTGGCCTGTGCGGTGTGTGGGGGGTTGAACCCAAGCCCGCAGGGCTCCCGGAGCGGCCAGAGAAAGAAGGGCCCATGGAGAGGTAGGCGAGGTGGGCAGGGGGCGCCACCTTACTCTCCTCAGCTCCCTGAGGGAGAGAGACAGAGACAGAGACAGAGAGAGAGATCCCTGACCTCTGAGTCTCTGCCTCCACCGCTGGCTGGTGCCAACTCACGCGCCATCCCACTTCCAGCCATCACCCCCACGCCTGCCCCGGGGCCAGCCCCACCACAGAGAGGCCGGTTGGTTCCTGCTCACCTCTGTGCCGTCCCTTCCCGACCTGACCCCAGTGCAGGGGATAAGCTTCAGACAAGTCTTTCCATGTCCCTCTGCATGACAATAGACTTCCTCCCCTCTCCCATTCCACAGGCCCACCGGGGACATCCACCATTGTCATTAGCTCAGGAGAGGATGCAAGATGAGAATCTCTGCTATTGTGTGGGGAGACTCAGTTTCCCGGGTTTCCCCCATGGACACATGTTCTTCAGCTGGGTCTGATTTTCTCCAGACAAGCTGTCTTGGGAAGGATTTGGCCAGCCCTAAGAACCTGAAGGGAAAGGGCGGAGGGGGGTTCTCTCTCTGCCCCCGACAGCCCCGAGCTGGGTCGGTCCCTCAGACCCGGCCAGGGGCAGCCCATCCCCCGGCGCCCTTCCCCGGGGCATCCAAGGGCAGGCTCGGCGCCAGCCCCACCCCGCTCGCCACTGCCCGACCATCGTCCTCCCTCGGGGGGCCTGGGCAGGACAGGGACCCGGCTGTGGGAGGCCTCCAGATCTCAGGCCTGGCACACCGTTTACCAGGCTGCTTCCTCCTCTGACGGGGGCCCAGCACACGCCCCAGGAGACTTGGCAGCCGCCCCCAGGGCTCTAGCCTCTGGAACTCGTCCCCTTGGAAGGGGCCTGGCCCAGGTGCCAGGTTCGGCTGGTCGGCCAGCCTCCTTTGGAGAAAGCAGGCAAGCCGAGCCAGGCTTGCAGTGGCCCTGGCGTGACACCTGCCACCTCAGGCAGAGGGCCTCCCGCGTGCCCTCCATGGCGGGTTTCTCCCCGGAGCCGTGGCCTGGGCACTAGGAAGGCCGGGCCTCCCGACTCCCGGGAGGAGGGGCTAGCCCACTGGCGCCCTGGCCCCCAAACCCTCTGGTGCCATCTGCCTGTCTCGGCACTTCTGACTCCACAGAGCCTTTCCTACACCTGGGCTGCCTGCCGTGGCAAAGTGCAGGCGTGGGGTGAGGCCATGGCTTTGTCTTTCCAGGAAAAAATGAGCCCCTGGCCGAAGCAGCAGGCCCAGGCAGAGCCTTGAGCTTGAAGCCCAGTAGGTCTGTGGCCCTCAGGGCCAGAGCCATGCTTTCAAGGCAGGGAAGCGGCCTGCAAGCTGAGTGGGAGTGGGGGAGGGGAGGGAGACAGCTGAAGCCGAGTCCAGAAGGGCGGCGATGGAAGAGCTGCAGCTGGGTCAGAGCCTGGAGGGAGGGCGGGGCCTTCACTGAGGACCCCCCCCCCCCCCGAGGCCAGCCCTAGGCCCCGGCGGTCGCGCATGCGCCCTTGGCCTGTGCGGTGTGTGGGGGGTTGAACCCAAGCCCGCAGGGCTCCCGGAGCGGCCAGAGAAAGAAGGGCCCATGGAGAGGTAGGCGAGGTGGGCAGGGGGCGCCACCTTACTCTCCTCAGCTCCCTGAGGGAGAGAGACAGAGACAGAGACAGAGAGAGAGATCCCTGACCTCTGAGTCTCTGCCTCCACCGCTGGCTGGTGCCAACTCACGCGCCATCCCACTTCCAGCCATCACCCCCACGCCTGCCCCGGGGCCAGCCCCACCACAGAGAGGCCGGTTGGTTCCTGCTCACCTCTGTGCCGTCCCTTCCCGACCTGACCCCAGTGCAGGGGATAAGCTTCAGACAAGTCTTTCCATGTCCCTCTGCATGACAATAGACTTCCTCCCCTCTCCCATTCCACAGGCCCACCCGGGACATCCACCTTTGTCATTAGCTCAGGAGAGGATGCAAGATGAGAATCTCTGCTATTGTGTGGGGAGACTCAGTTTCCCGGGTTTCCCCCATGGACACATGTTCTTCAGCTGGGTCTGATTTTCTCCAGACAAGCTGTCTTGGGAAGGATTTGGCCAGCCCTAAGAACCTGAAGGGAAAGGGCGGAGGGGGGTTCTCTCTCTGCCCCCGACAGCCCCGAGCTGGGTCGGTCCCTCAGACCCGGCCAGGGGCAGCCCATCCCCCGGCGCCCTTCCCCGGGGCATCCAAGGGCAGGCTCGGCGCCAGCCCCACCCCGCTCGCCACTGCCCGACCATCGTCCTCCCTCGGGGGGCCTGGGCAGGACAGGGACCCGGCTGTGGGAGGCCTCCAGATCTCAGGCCTGGCACACCGTTTACCAGGCTGCTTCCTCCTCTGACGGGGGCCCAGCACACGCCCCAGGAGACTTGGCAGCCGCCTCCAGGGCTCTAGCCTCTGGAACTCGTCCCCTTGGAAGGGGCCTGGCCCAGGTGCCAGGTTCGGCTGGTCGGCCAGCCTCCTTTGGAGAAAGCAGGCAAGCCGAGCCAGGCTTGCAGTGGCCCTGGCGTGACACCTGCCACCTCAGGCAGAGGGCCTCCCGCGTGCCCTCCATGGCGGGTTTCTCCCCGGAGCCGTGGCCTGGGCACTAGGAAGGCCGGGCCTCCCGACTCCCGGGAGGAGGGGCTAGCCCACTGGCGCCCTGGCCCCCAAACCCTCTGGTGCCATCTGCCTGTCTCGGCACTTCTGACTCCACAGAGCCTTTCCTACACCTGGGCTGCCTGCCGTGGCAAAGTGCAGACGTGGGGTGAGGCCATGGCTTTGTCTTTCCAGGAAAAAATGAGCCCCTGGCCGAAGCAGCAGGCCCAGGCAGAGCCTTGAGCTTGAAGCCCAGTAGGTCTGTGGCCCTCAGGGCCAGAGCCATGCTTTCAAGGCAGGGAAGCGGCCTGCAAGCTGAGTGGGAGTGGGGGAGGGGAGGGAGACAGCTGAAGCCGAGTCCAGAAGGGCGGCGATGGAAGAGCTGCAGCTGGGTCAGAGCCTGGAGGGAGGGCGGGGCCTTCACTGAGGACCCCCCCCCCCCGAGGCCAGCCCTAGGCCCCGGCGGTCGCGCATGCGCCCTTGGCCTGTGCGGTGTGTGGGGGGTTGAACCCAAGCCCGCAGGGCTCCCGGAGCGGCCAGAGAAAGAAGGGCCCATGGAGAGGTAGGCGAGGTGGGCAGGGGGCGCCACCTTACTCTCCTCAGCTCCCTGAGGGAGAGAGACAGAGACAGAGACAGAGAGAGAGATCCCTGACCTCTGAGTCTCTGCCTCCACCGCTGGCTGGTGCCAACTCACGCGCCATCCCACTTCCAGCCATCACCCCCACGCCTGCCCCGGGGCCAGCCCCACCACAGAGAGGCCGGTTGGTTCCTGCTCACCTCTGTGCCGTCCCTTCCCGACCTGACCCCAGTGCAGGGGATAAGCTTCAGACAAGTCTTTCCATGTCCCTCTGCATGACAATAGACTTCCTCCCCTCTCCCATTCCACAGGCCCACCCGGGACATCCACCTTTGTCATTAGCTCAGGAGAGGATGCAAGATGAGAATCTCTGCTATTGTGTGGGGAGACTCAGTTTCCCGGGTTTCCCCCATGGACACATGTTCTTCAGCTGGGTCTGATTTTCTCCAGACAAGCTGTCTTGGGAAGGATTTGGCCAGCCCTAAGAACCTGAAGGGAAAGGGCGGAGGGGGGTTCTCTCTCTGCCCCCGACAGCCCCGAGCTGGGTCGGTCCCTCAGACCCGGCCAGGGGCAGCCCATCCCCCGGCGCCCTTCCCCGGGGCATCCAAGGGCAGGCTCGGCGCCAGCCCCACCCCGCTCGCCACTGCCCGACCATCGTCCTCCCTCGGGGGGCCTGGGCAGGACAGGGACCCGGCTGTGGGAGGCCTCCAGATCTCAGGCCTGGCACACCGTTTACCAGGCTGCTTCCTCCTCTGACGGGGGCCCAGCACACGCCCCAGGAGACTTGGCAGCCGCCCCCAGGGCTCTAGCCTCTGGAACTCGTCCCCTTGGAAGGGGCCTGGCCCAGGTGCCAGGTTCGGCTGGTCGGCCAGCCTCCTTTGGAGAAAGCAGGCAAGCCGAGCCAGGCTTGCAGTGGCCCTGGCGTGACACCTGCCACCTCAGGCAGAGGGCCTCCCGCGTGCCCTCCATGGCGGGTTTCTCCCCGGAGCCGTGGCCTGGGCACTAGGAAGGCCGGGCCTCCCGACTCCCGGGAGGAGGGGCTAGCCCACTGGCGCCCTGGCCCCCAAACCCTCTGGTGCCATCTGCCTGTCTCGGCACTTCTGACTCCACAGAGCCTTTCCTACACCTGGGCTGCCTGCCGTGGCAAAGTGCAGGCGTGGGGTGAGGCCATGGCTTTGTCTTTCCAGGAAAAAATGAGCCCCTGGCCGAAGCAGCAGGCCCAGGCAGAGCCTTGAGCTTGAAGCCCAGTAGGTCTGTGGCCCTCAGGGCCAGAGCCATGCTTTCAAGGCAGGGAAGCGGCCTGCAAGCTGAGTGGGAGTGGGGGAGGGGAGGGAGACAGCTGAAGCCGAGTCCAGAAGGGCGGCGATGGAAGAGCTGCAGCTGGGTCAGAGCCTGGAGGGAGGGCGGGGCCTTCACTGAGGACCCCCCCCCCCCCCGAGGTCAGCCCTAGGCCCCGGCGGTCGCGCATGCGCCCTTGGCCTGTGCGGTGTGTGGGGGGTTGAACCCAAGCCCGCAGGGCTCCCGGAGCGGCCAGAGAAAGAAGGGCCCATGGAGAGGTAGGCGAGGTGGGCAGGGGGCGCCACCTTACTCTCCTCAGCTCCCTGAGGGAGAGAGACAGAGACAGAGACAGAGAGAGAGATCCCTGACCTCTGAGTCTCTGCCTCCACCGCTGGCTGGTGCCAACTCACGCGCCATCCCACTTCCAGCCATCACCCCCACGCCTGCCCCGGGGCCAGCCCCACCACAGAGAGGCCGGTTGGTTCCTGCTCACCTCTGTGCCGTCCCTTCCCGACCTGACCCCAGTGCAGGGGATAAGCTTCAGACAAGTCTTTCCATGTCCCTCTGCATGACAATAGACTTCCTCCCCTCTCCCATTCCACAGGCCCACCCGGGACATCCACCTTTGTCATTAGCTCAGGAGAGGATGCAAGATGAGAATCTCTGCTATTGTGTGGGGAGACTCAGTTTCCCGGGTTTCCCCCATGGACACATGTTCTTCAGCTGGGTCTGATTTTCTCCAGACAAGCTGTCTTGGGAAGGATTTGGCCAGCCCTAAGAACCTGAAGGGAAAGGGCGGAGGGGGGTTCTCTCTCTGCCCCCGACAGCCCCGAGCTGGGTCGGTCCCTCAGACCCGGCCAGGGGCAGCCCATCCCCCGGCGCCCTTCCCCGGGGCATCCAAGGGCAGGCTCGGCGCCAGCCCCACCCCGCTCGCCACTGCCCGACCATCGTCCTCCCTCGGGGGGCCTGGGCAGGACAGGGACCCGGCTGTGGGAGGCCTCCAGATCTCAGGCCTGGCACACCGTTTACCAGGCTGCTTCCTCCTCTGACGGGGGCCCAGCACACGCCCCAGGAGACTTGGCAGCCGCCTCCAGGGCTCTAGCCTCTGGAACTCGTCCCCTTGGAAGGGGCCTGGCCCAGGTGCCAGGTTCGGCTGGTCGGCCAGCCTCCTTTGGAGAAAGCAGGCAAGCCGAGCCAGGCTTGCAGTGGCCCTGGCGTGACACCTGCCACCTCAGGCAGAGGGCCTCCCGCGTGCCCTCCATGGCGGGTTTCTCCCCGGAGCCGTGGCCTGGGCACTAGGAAGGCCGGGCCTCCCGACTCCCGGGAGGAGGGGCTAGCCCACTGGCGCCCTGGCCCCCAAACCCTCTGGTGCCATCTGCCTGTCTCGGCACTTCTGACTCCACAGAGCCTTTCCTACACCTGGGCTGCCTGCCGTGGCAAAGTGCAGACGTGGGGTGAGGCCATGGCTTTGTCTTTCCAGGAAAAAATGAGCCCCTGGCCGAAGCAGCAGGCCCAGGCAGAGCCTTGAGCTTGAAGCCCAGTAGGTCTGTGGCCCTCAGGGCCAGAGCCATGCTTTCAAGGCAGGGAAGCGGCCTGCAAGCTGAGTGGGAGTGGGGGAGGGGAGGGAGACAGCTGAAGCCGAGTCCAGAAGGGCGGCGATGGAAGAGCTGCAGCTGGGTCAGAGCCTGGAGGGAGTGCGGGGCCTTCACTGAGGACCCCCCCCCCCGAGGCCAGCCCTAGGCCCCGGCGGTCGCGCATGCGCCCTTGGCCTGTGCGGTGTGTGGGGGGTTGAACCCAAGCCCGCAGGGCTCCCGGAGCGGCCAGAGAAAGAAGGGCCCATGGAGAGGTAGGCGAGGTGGGCAGGGGGCGCCACCTTACTCTCCTCAGCTCCCTGAGGGAGAGAGACAGAGACAGAGACAGAGAGAGAGATCCCTGACCTCTGAGTCTCTGCCTCCACCGCTGGCTGGTGCCAACTCACGCGCCATCCCACTTCCAGCCATCACCCCCACGCCTGCCCCGGGGCCAGCCCCACCACAGAGAGGCCGGTTGGTTCCTGCTCACCTCTGTGCCGTCCCTTCCCGACCTGACCCCAGTGCAGGGGATAAGCTTCAGACAAGTCTTTCCATGTCCCTCTGCATGACAATAGACTTCCTCCCCTCTCCCATTCCACAGGCCCACCCGGGACATCCACCTTTGTCATTAGCTCAGGAGAGGATGCAAGATGAGAATCTCTGCTATTGTGTGGGGAGACTCAGTTTCCCGGGTTTCCCCCATGGACACATGTTCTTCAGCTGGGTCTGATTTTCTCCAGACAAGCTGTCTTGGGAAGGATTTGGCCAGCCCTAAGAACCTGAAGGGAAAGGGCGGAGGGGGGTTCTCTCTCTGCCCCCGACAGCCCCGAGCTGGGTCGGTCCCTCAGACCCGGCCAGGGGCAGCCCATCCCCCGGCGCCCTTCCCCGGGGCATCCAAGGGCAGGCTCGGCGCCAGCCCCACCCCGCTCGCCACTGCCCGACCATCGTCCTCCCTCGGGGGGCCTGGGCAGGACAGGGACCCGGCTGTGGGAGGCCTCCAGATCTCAGGCCTGGCACACCGTTTACCAGGCTGCTTCCTCCTCTGACGGGGGCCCAGCACACGCCCCAGGAGACTTGGCAGCCGCCCCCAGGGCTCTAGCCTCTGGAACTCGTCCCCTTGGAAGGGGCCTGGCCCAGGTGCCAGGTTCGGCTGGTCGGCCAGCCTCCTTTGGAGAAAGCAGGCAAGCCGAGCCAGGCTTGCAGTGGCCCTGGCGTGACACCTGCCACCTCAGGCAGAGGGCCTCCCGCGTGCCCTCCATGGCGGGATTCTCCCCGGAGCCGTGGCCTGGGCACTAGGAAGGCCGGGCCTCCCCGACTCCCGGGAGGAGGGGCTAGCCCACTTGCGCCCTGGCCCCCAAACCCTCTGGTGCCATCTGCCTGTCTCGGCACTTCTGACTCCACAGAGCCTTTCCTACATCTGGGCTGCCTGCCGTGGCAAAGTGCAGGCGTGGGGTGAGGCCATGGCTTTGTCATTCCAGGAAAAAATGAGCCCCTGGCCGAAGCAGCAGGCCCAGGCAGAGCCTTGAGCTTGAAGCCCAGTAGGTCTGTGGCCTTCAGGGCCAGAGCAATGCTTTCAAGGCAGGGAAGCGGCCTGCAAGCTGAGTGGGAGTGGGGGAGGGGAGGGAGACAGCTGAAGCCGAGTCCAGAAGGGCGGCGATGGAAGAGCTGCAGCTGGGTCAGAGCCTGGAGGGAGGGCGGGGCCTTCACTGAGGACCCCCCCCCCCCCCCGAGGCCAGCCCTAGGCCCCGGCGGTCGCGCATGCGCCCTTGGCCTGTGCGGTGTGTGGGGGGTTGAACCCAAGCCCGCAGGGCTCCCGGAGCGGCCAGAGAATGAAGGGCCCATGGAGAGGTACGCGAGGTGGGCAGGGGGCGCCACCTTACTCTGCTCAGCTCCCTGAGGGAGAGAGAGAGAGACAGAGACAGAGAGAGAGATCCCTGACCTCTGAGTCTCTGCCTCCACCGCTGGCTGGTGCCAACTCACGCGCCATCCCACTTCCAGCCATCACCCCCACGCCTGCCCCGGGGCCAGCCCCACCACAGAGAGGCCGGTTGGTTCCTGCTCACCTCTGTGCCGTCCCTTCCCGACCTGACCCCAGTGCAGGGGATAAGCTTCAGACAAGTCTTTCCATGTCGCTCTGCCTGACAATAGACTTCCTCCCCTCTCCCATTCCACAGGCCCACCCGGGACATCCACCTTTGTCATTAGCTCAGGAGAGGATGCAAGATGAGAATCTCTGCTATTGTGTGGGGAGACTCAGTTTCCCGGGTTTCCCCCATGGACACATGTTCTTCAGCTGGGTCTGATTTTCTCCAGACAAGCTGTCTTGGGAAGGATTTGGCCAGCCCTAAGAACCTGAAGGGAAAGGGCGGAGGGGGGTTCTCTCTCTGCCCCCGACAGCCCCGAGCTGGGTCGGTCCCTCAGACCCGGCCAGGGGCAGCCCATCCCCCGGCGCCCTTCCCCGGGGCATCCAAGGGCAGGCTCGGCGCCAGCCCCACCCCGCTCGCCACTGCCCGACCATCGTCCTCCCTCGGGGGGCCTGGGCAGGACAGGGACCCGGCTGTGGGAGGCCTCCAGATCTCAGGCCTGGCACACCGTTTACCAGGCTGCTTCCTCCTCTGACGGGGGCCCAGCACACGCCCCAGGAGACTTGGCAGCCGCCCCCAGGGCTCTAGCCTCTGGAACTCGTCCCCTTGGAAGGGGCCTGGCCCAGGTGCCAGGTTCGGCTGGTCGGCCAGCCTCCTTTGGAGAAAGCAGGCAAGCCGAGCCAGGCTTGCAGTGGCCCTGGCGTGACACCTGCCACCTCAGGCAGAGGGCCTCCCGCGTGCCCTCCATGGCGGGTTTCTCCCCGGAGCCGTGGCCTGGGCACTAGGAAGGCCGGGCCTCCCGACTCCCGGGAGGAGGGGCTAGCCCACTGGCGCCCTGGCCCCCAAACCCTCTGGTGCCATCTGCCTGTCTCGGCACTTCTGACTCCACAGAGCCTTTCCTACACCTGGGCTGCCTGCCGTGGCAAAGTGCAGGCGTGGGGTGAGGCCATGGCTTTGTCTTTCCAGGAAAAAATGAGCCCCTGGCCGAAGCAGCAGGCCCAGGCAGAGCCTTGAGCTTGAAGCCCAGTAGGTCTGTGGCCCTCAGGGCCAGAGCCATGCTTTCAAGGCAGGGAAGCGGCCTGCAAGCTGAGTGGGAGTGGGGGAGGGGAGGGAGACAGCTGAAGCCGAGTCCAGAAGGGCGGCGATGGAAGAGCTGCAGCTGGGTCAGAGCCTGGAGGGAGGGCGGGGCCTTCACTGAGGACCCCCCCCCCCCCCCCGAGGCCAGCCCTAGGCCCCGGCGGTCGCGCATGCGCCCTTGGCCTGTGCGGTGTGTGGGGGGTTGAACCCAAGCCCGCAGGGCTCCCGGAGCGGCCAGAGAATGAAGGGCCCATGGAGAGGTAGGCGAGGTGGGCAGGGGGCGCCACCTTACTCTGCTCAGCTCCCTGAGGGAGAGAGAGAGAGACAGAGACAGAGAGAGAGATCCCTGACCTCTGAGTCTCTGCCTCCACCGCTGGCTGGTGCCAACTCACGCGCCATCCCACTTCCAGCCATCACCCCCACGCCTGCCCCGGGGCCAGCCCCACCACAGAGAGGCCGGTTGGTTCCTGCTCACCTCTGTGCCGTCCCTTCCCGACCTGACCCCAGTGCAGGGGATAAGCTTCAGACAAGTCTTTCCATGTCCCTCTGCATGACAATAGACTTCCTCCCCTCTCCCATTCCACAGGCCCACCCGGGACATCCACCTTTGTCATTAGCTCAGGAGAGGATGCAAGATGAGAATCTCTGCTATTGTGTGGGGAGACTCAGTTTCCCGGGTTTCCCCCATGGACACATGTTCTTCAGCTGGGTCTGATTTTCTCCAGACAAGCTGTCTTGGGAAGGATTTGGCCAGCCCTAAGAACCTGAAGGGAAAGGGCGGAGGGGGGTTCTCTCTCTGCCCCCGACAGCCCCGAGCTGGGTCGGTCCCTCAGACCCGGCCAGGGGCAGCCCATCCCCCGGCGCCCTTCCCCGGGGCATCCAAGGGCAGGCTCGGCGCCAGCCCCACCCCGCTCGCCACTGCCCGACCATCGTCCTCCCTCGGGGGGCCTGGGCAGGACAGGGACCCGGCTGTGGGAGGCCTCCAGATCTCAGGCCTGGCACACCGTTTACCAGGCTGCTTCCTCCTCTGACGGGGGCCCAGCACACGCCCCAGGAGACTTGGCAGCCGCCCCCAGGGCTCTAGCCTCTGGAACTCGTCCCCTTGGAAGGGGCCTGGCCCAGGTGCCAGGTTCGGCTGGTCGGCCAGCCTCCTTTGGAGAAAGCAGGCAAGCCGAGCCAGGCTTGCAGTGGCCCTGGCGTGACACCTGCCACCTCAGGCAGAGGGCCTCCCGCGTGCCCTCCATGGCGGGTTTCTCCCCGGAGCCGTGGCCTGGGCACTAGGAAGGCCGGGCCTCCCGACTCCCGGGAGGAGGGGCTAGCCCACTTGCGCCCTGGCCTCCAAACCCTCTGGTGCCATCTGCCTGTCTCGGCACTTCTGACTCCACAGAGCCTTTCCTACACCTGGGCTGCCTGCCGTGGCAAAGTGCAGGCGTGGGATGAGGCCATGGCTTTGTCTTTCCAGGAAAAAATGAGCCCCTGGCCGAAGCAGCAGGCCCAGGCAGAGCCTTGAGCTTGAAGCCCAGTAGGTCTGTGGCCCTCAGGGCCAGAGCAATGCTTTCAAGGCAGGGAAGCGGCCTGCAAGCTGAGTGGGAGTGGGGGAGGGGAGGGAGACAGCTGAAGCCGAGTCCAGAAGGGCGGCGATGGAAGAGCTGCAGCTGGGTCAGAGCCTGGAGGGAGGGCGGGGCCTTCACTGAGGACCCCCCCCCCGAGGCCAGCCCTAGGCCCCGGCGGTCGCGCATGCGCCCTTGGCCTGTGCGGTGTGTGGGGGGTTGAACCCAAGCCCGCAGGGCTCCCGGAGCGGCCAGAGAAAGAAGGGCCCATGGAGAGGTAGGCGAGGTGGGCAGGGGGCGCCACCTTACTCTCCTCAGCTCCCTGAGGGAGAGAGACAGAGACAGAGACAGAGAGAGAGATCCCTGACCTCTGAGTCTCTGCCTCCACCGCTGGCTGGTGCCAACTCACGCGCCATCCCACTTCCAGCCATCACCCCCACGCCTGCCCCGGGGCCCGCCCCACCACAGAGAGGCCGGTTGGTTCCTGCTCACCTCTGTGCCGTCCCTTCCCGACCTGACCCCAGTGCAGGGGATAAGCTTCAGACAAGTCTTTCCATGTCCCTCTGCATGACAATAGACTTCCTCCCCTCTCCCATTCCACAGGCCCACCCGGGACATCCACCTTTGTCATTAGCTCAGGAGAGGATGCAAGATGAGAATCTCTGCTATTGTGTGGGGAGACTCAGTTTCCCGGGTTTCCCCCATGGACACATGTTCTTCAGCTGGGTCTGATTTTCTCCAGACAAGCTGTCTTGGGAAGGATTTGGCCAGCCCTAAGAACCTGAAGGGAAAGGGCGGAGGGGGGTTCTCTCTCTGCCCCCGACAGCCCCGAGCTGGGTCGGTCCCTCAGACCCGGCCAGGGGCAGCCCATCCCCCGGCGCCCTTCCCCGGGGCATCCAAGGGCAGGCTCGGCGCCAGCCCCACCCCGCTCGCCACTGCCCGACCATCGTCCTCCCTCGGGGGGCCTGGGCAGGACAGGGACCCGGCTGTGGGAGGCCTCCAGATCTCAGGCCTGGCACACCGTTTACCAGGCTGCTTCCTCCTCTGACGGGGGCCCAGCACACGCCCCAGGAGACTTGGCAGCCGCCCCCAGGGCTCTAGCCTCTGGAACTCGTCCCCTTGGAAGGGGCCTGGCCCAGGTGCCAGGTTCGGCTGGTCGGCCAGCCTCCTTTGGAGAAAGCAGGCAAGCCGAGCCAGGCTTGCAGTGGCCCTGGCGTGACACCTGCCACCTCAGGCAGAGGGCCTCCCGCGTGCCCTCCATGGCGGGTTTCTCCCCGGAGCCGTGGCCTGGGCACTAGGAAGGCCGGGCCTCCCGACTCCCGGGAGGAGGGGCTAGCCCACTTGCGCCCTGGCCCCCAAACCCTCTGGTGCCATCTGCCTGTCTCGGCACTTCTGACTCCACAGAGCCTTTCCTACACCTGGGCTGCCTGCCGTGGCAAAGTGCAGGCGTGGGGTGAGGCCATGGCTTTGTCTTTCCAGGAAAAAATGAGCCCCTGGCCGAAGCAGCAGGCCCAGGCAGAGCCTTGAGCTTGAAGCCCAGTAGGTCTGTGGCCCTCAGGGCCAGAGCAATGCTTTCAAGGCAGGGAAGCGGCCTGCAAGCTGAGTGGGAGTGGGGGAGGGGAGGGAGACAGCTGAAGCCGAGTCCAGAAGGGCGGCGATGGAAGAGCTGCAGCTGGGTCAGAGCCTGGAGGGAGGGCGGGGCCTTCACTGAGGACCCCCCCCCCTCCGAGGCCAGCCCTAGGCCCCGGCGGTCGCGCATGCGCCCTTGGCCTGTGCGGTGTGTGGGGGGTTGAACCCAAGCCCGCAGGGCTCCCGGAGCGGCCAGAGAAAGAAGGGCCCATGGAGAGGTAGGCGAGGTGGGCAGGGGGCGCCACCTTACTCTCCTCAGCTCCCTGAGGGAGAGAGACAGAGACAGAGACAGAGAGAGAGATCCCTGACCTCTGAGTCTCTGCCTCCACCGCTGGCTGGTGCCAACTCACGCGCCATCCCACTTCCAGCCATCACCCCCACGCCTTCCCCGGGGCCCGCCACACCACAGAGAGGCCGGTTGGTTCCTGCTCACCTCTGTGCCGTCCCTTCCCGACCTGACCCCAGTGCAGGGGATAAGCTTCAGACAAGTCTTTCCATGTCCCTCTGCATGACAGTAGACTTCCTCCCCTCTCCCATTCCACAGGTCCACCCGGGACATCCACCTTTGTCATTAGCTCAGGAGAGGATGCAAGATGAGAATCTCTGCTATTGTGTGGGGAGACTCAGTTTCCCGGGTTTCCCCCATGGACACATGTTCTTCAGCTGGGTCTGATTTTCTCCAGACAAGCTGTCTTGGGAAGGATTTGGCCAGCCCTAAGAACCTGAAGGGAAAGGGCGGAGGGGGGTTCTCTCTCTGCCCCCGACAGCCCCGAGCTGGGTCGGTCCCTCAGACCCGGCCAGGGGCAGCCCATCCCCCGGCGCCCTTCCCCGGGGCATCCAAGGGCAGGCTCGGCGCCAGCCCCACCCCGCTCGCCACTGCCCGACCATCGTCCTCCCTCGGGGGGCCTGGGCAGGACAGGGACCCGGCTGTGGGAGGCCTCCAGATCTCAGGCCTGGCACACCGTTTACCAGGCTGCTTCCTCCTCTGACGGGGGCCCAGCACACGCCCCAGGAGACTTGGCAGCCGCCCCCAGGGCTCCAGCCTCTGGAACTCGTCCCCTTGGAAGGGGCCTGGCCCAGGTGCCAGGTTCGGCTGGTCGGCCAGCCTCCTTTGGAGAAAGCAGGCAAGCCGAGCCAGGCTTGCAGTGGCCCTGGCGTGACACCTGCCACCTCAGGCAGAGGGCCTCCCGCGTGCCCTCCATGGCGGGTTTCTCCCCGGAGCCGTGGCCTGGGCACTAGGAAGGCCGGGCCTCCCGACTCCCGGGAGGAGGGGCTAGCCCACTTGCGCCCTGGCCCCCAAACCCTCTGGTGCCATCTGCCTGTCTCGGCACTTCTGACTCCACAGAGCCTTTCCTACACCTGGGCTGCCTGCCGTGGCAAAGTGCAGGCGTGGGGTGAGGCCATGGCTTTGTCTTTCCAGGAAAAAATGAGCCCCTGGCCGAAGCAGCAGGCCCAGGCAGAGCCTTGAGCTTGAAGCCCAGTAGGTCTGTGGCCCTCAGGGCCAGAGCAATGCTTTCAAGGCAGGGAAGCGGCCTGCAAGCTGAGTGGGAGTGGGGGAGGGGAGGGAGACAGCTGAAGCCGAGTCCAGAAGGGCGGCGATGGAAGAGCTGCAGCTGGGTCAGAGCCTGGAGGGAGGGCGGGGCCTTCACTGAGGACCCCCCCCCCTCCGAGGCCAGCCCTAGGCCCCGGCGGTCGCGCATGCGCCCTTGGCCTGTGCGGTGTGTGGGGGGTTGAACCCAAGCCCGCAGGGCTCCCGGAGCGGCCAGAGAAAGAAGGGCCCATGGAGAGGTAGGCGAGGTGGGCAGGGGGCGCCACCTTACTCTCCTCAGCTCCCTGAGGGAGAGAGACAGAGACAGAGACAGAGAGAGAGATCCCTGACCTCTGAGTCTCTGCCTCCACCGCTGGCTGGTGCCAACTCACGCGCCATCCCACTTCCAGCCATCACCCCCACGCCTTCCCCGGGGCCCGCCACACCACAGAGAGGCCGGTTGGTTCCTGCTCACCTCTGTGCCGTCCCTTCCCGACCTGACCCCAGTGCAGGGGATAAGCTTCAGACAAGTCTTTCCATGTCCCTCTGCATGACAGTAGACTTCCTCCCCTCTCCCATTCCACAGGTCCACCCGGGACATCCACCTTTGTCATTAGCTCAGGAGAGGATGCAAGATGAGAATCTCTGCTATTGTGTGGGGAGACTCAGTTTCCCGGGTTTCCCCCATGGACACATGTTCTTCAGCTGGGTCTGATTTTCTCCAGACAAGCTGTCTTGGGAAGGATTTGGCCAGCCCTAAGAACCTGAAGGGAAAGGGCGGAGGGGGGTTCTCTCTCTGCCCCCGACAGCCCCGAGCTGGGTCGGTCCCTCAGACCCGGCCAGGGGCAGCCCATCCCCCGGCGCCCTTCCCCGGGGCATCCAAGGGCAGGCTCGGCGCCAGCCCCACCCCGCTCGCCACTGCCCGACCATCGTCCTCCCTCGGGGGGCCTGGGCAGGACAGGGACCCGGCTGTGGGAGGCCTCCAGATCTCAGGCCTGGCACACCGTTTACCAGGCTGCTTCCTCCTCTGACGGGGGCCCAGCACACGCCCCAGGAGACTTGGCAGCCGCCCCCAGGGCTCCAGCCTCTGGAACTCGTCCCCTTGGAAGGGGCCTGGCCCAGGTGCCAGGTTCGGCTGGTCGGCCAGCCTCCTTTGGAGAAAGCAGGCAAGCCGAGCCAGGCTTGCAGTGGCCCTGGCGTGACACCTGCCACCTCAGGCAGAGGGCCTCCCGCGTGCCCTCCATGGCGGGTTTCTCCCCAGAGCCGTGGCCTGGGCACTAGGAAGGCCGGGCCTCCCCGACTCCCGGGAGGAGGGGCTAGCCCACTTGCGCCCTGGCCCCCAAACCCTCTGGTGCCATCTGCCTGTCTCGGCACTTCTGACTCCACAGAGCCTTTCCTACACCTGGGCTGCCTGCCGTGGCAAAGTGCAGGCGTGGGGTGAGGCCATGGCTTTGTCTTTCCAGGAAAAAATGAGCCCCTGGCCGAAGCAGCAGGCCCAGGCAGAGCCTTGAGCTTGAAGCCCAGTAGGTCTGTGGCCCTCAGGGCCAGAGCAATGCTTTCAAGGCAGGGAAGCGGCCTGCAAGCTGAGTGGGAGTGGGGGAGGGGAGGGAGACAGCTGAAGCCGAGTCCAGAAGGGCAGCGATGGAAGAGCTGCAGCTGGGTCAGAGCCTGGAGGGAGGGCGGGGCCTTCACTGAGGACCCCCCCCCCCCCGAGGCCAGCCCTAGGCCCCGGCGGTCGCGCATGCGCCCTTGGCCTGTGCGGTGTGTGGGGGGTTGAACCCAAGCCCGCAGGGCTCCCGGAGCGGCCAGAGAATGAAGGGCCCATGGAGAGGTAGGCGAGGTGGGCAGGGGCGGCGCCACCTTACTCTGCTCAGCTCCCTGAGGGAGAGAGATAGAGACAGAGACAGAGAGAGAGATCCCTGACCTCTGAGTCTCTGCCTCCACCGCTGGCTGGTGCCAACTCACGCGCCATCCCACTTCCAGCCATCACCCCCACGCCTGCCCCGGGGCCAGCCCCACCACAGAGAGGCCGGTTGGTTCCTGCTCACCTCTGTGCCGTCCCTTCCCGACCTGACCCCAGTGCAGGGGATAAGCTTCAGACAAGTCTTTCCATGTCCCTCTGCATGACAATAGACTTCCTCCCCTCTCCCATTCCACAGGCCCACCCGGGACATCCACCTTTGTCATTAGCTCAGGAGAGGATGCAAGATGAGAATCTCTGCTATTGTGTGGGGAGACTCAGTTTCCCGGGTTTCCCCCATGGACACATGTTCTTCAGCTGGGTCTGATTTTCTCCAGACAAGCTGTCTTGGGAAGGATTTGGCCAGCCCTAAGAACCTGAAGGGAAAGGGCGGAGGGGGGTTCTCTCTCTGCCCCCGACAGCCCCGAGCTGGGTCGGTCCCTCAGACCCGGCCAGGGGCAGCCCATCCCCCGGCGCCCTTCCCCGGGGCATCCAAGGGCAGGCTCGGCGCCAGCCCCACCCCGCTCGCCACTGCCCGACCATCGTCCTCCCTCGGGGGGCCTGGGCAGGACAGGGACCCGGCTGTGGGAGGCCTCCAGATCTCAGGCCTGGCACACCGTTTACCAGGCTGCTTCCTCCTCTGACGGGGGCCCAGCACACGCCCCAGGAGACTTGGCAGCCGCCCCCAGGGCTCTAGCCTCTGGAACTCGTCCCCTTGGAAGGGGCCTGGCCCAGGTGCCAGGTTCGGCTGGTCGGCCAGCCTCCTTTGGAGAAAGCAGGCAAGCCGAGCCAGGCTTGCAGTGGCCCTGGCGTGACACCTGCCACCTCAGGCAGAGGGCCTCCCGCGTGCCCTCCATGGCGGGTTTCTCCCCGGAGCCGTGGCCTGGGCACTAGGAAGGCCGGGCCTCCCGACTCCCGGGAGGAGGGGCTAGCCCACTTGCGCCCTGGCCCCCAAACCCTCTGGTGCCATCTGCCTGTCTCGGCACTTCTGACTCCACAGAGCCTTTCCTACACCTGGGCTGCCTGCCGTGGCAAAGTGCAGGCGTGGGGTGAGGCCATGGCTTTGTCTTTCCAGGAAAAAATGAGCCCCTGGCCGAAGCAGCAGGCCCAGGCAGAGCCTTGAGCTTGAAGCCCAGTAGGTCTGTGGCCCTCAGGGCCAGAGCAATGCTTTCAAGGCAGGGAAGCGGCCTGCAAGCTGAGTGGGAGTGGGGGAGGGGAGGGAGACAGCTGAAGCCGAGTCCAGAAGGGCGGCGATGGAAGAGCTGCAGCTGGGTCAGAGCCTGGAGGGAGGGCGGGGCCTTCACTGAGGACCCCCCCCCCTCCGAGGCCAGCCCTAGGCCCCGGCGGTCGCGCATGCGCCCTTGGCCTGTGCGGTGTGTGGGGGCTTGAACCCAAGCCCGCAGGGCTCCCGGAGCGGCCAGAGAAAGAAGGGCCCATGGAGAGGTAGGCGAGGTGGGCAGGGGGCGCCACCTTACTCTCCTCAGCTCCCTGAGGGAGAGAGACAGAGACAGAGACAGAGAGAGAGATCCCTGACCTCTGAGTCTCTGCCTCCACCGCTGGCTGGTGCCAACTCACGCGCCATCCCACTTCCAGCCATCACCCCCACGCCTTCCCCGGGGCCCGCCACACCACAGAGAGGCCGGTTGGTTCCTGCTCACCTCTGTGCCGTCCCTTCCCGACCTGACCCCAGTGCAGGGGATAAGCTTCAGACAAGTCTTTCCATGTCCCTCTGCATGACAGTAGACTTCCTCCCCTCTCCCATTCCACAGGTCCACCCGGGACATCCACCTTTGTCATTAGCTCAGGAGAGGATGCAAGATGAGAATCTCTGCTATTGTGTGGGGAGACTCAGTTTCCCGGGTTTCCCCCATGGACACATGTTCTTCAGCTGGGTCTGATTTTCTCCAGACAAGCTGTCTTGGGAAGGATTTGGCCAGCCCTAAGAACCTGAAGGGAAAGGGCGGAGGGGGGTTCTCTCTCTGCCCCCGACAGCCCCGAGCTGGGTCGGTCCCTCAGACCCGGCCAGGGGCAGCCCATCCCCCGGCGCCCTTCCCCGGGGCATCCAAGGGCAGGCTCGGCGCCAGCCCCACCCCGCTCGCCACTGCCCGACCATCGTCCTCCCTCGGGGGGCCTGGGCAGGACAGGGACCCGGCTGTGGGAGGCCTCCAGATCTCAGGCCTGGCACACCGTTTACCAGGCTGCTTCCTCCTCTGACGGGGGCCCAGCACACGCCCCAGGAGACTTGGCAGCCGCCCCCAGGGCTCCAGCCTCTGGAACTCGTCCCCTTGGAAGGGGCCTGGCCCAGGTGCCAGGTTCGGCTGGTCGGCCAGCCTCCTTTGGAGAAAGCAGGCAAGCCGAGCCAGGCTTGCAGTGGCCCTGGCGTGACACCTGCCACCTCAGGCAGAGGGCCTCCCGCGTGCCCTCCATGGCGGGTTTCTCCCCGGAGCCGTGGCCTGGGCACTAGGAAGGCCGGGCCTCCCCGACTCCCGGGAGGAGGGGCTAGCCCACTTGCGCCCTGGCCCCCAAACCCTCTGGTGCCATCTGCCTGTCTCGGCACTTCTGACTCCACAGAGCCTTTCCTACACCTGGGCTGCCTGCCGTGGCAAAGTGCAGGCGTGGGGTGAGGCCATGGCTTTGTCTTTCCAGGAAAAAATGAGCCCCTGGCCGAAGCAGCAGGCCCAGGCAGAGCCTTGAGCTTGAAGCCCAGTAGGTCTGTGGCCCTCAGGGCCAGAGCAATGCTTTCAAGGCAGGGAAGCAGCCTGCAAGCTGAGTGGGAGTGGGGGAGGGGAGGGAGACAGCTGAAGCCGAGTCCAGAAGGGCAGCGATGGAAGAGCTGCAGCTGGGTCAGAGCCTGGAGGGAGGGCGGGGCCTTCACTGAGGACCCCCCCCCCCCGAGGCCAGCCCTAGGCCCCGGCGGTCGCGCATGCGCCCTTGGCCTGTGCGGTGTGTGGGGGGTTGAACCCAAGCCCGCAGGGCTCCCGGAGCGGCCAGAGAATGAAGGGCCCATGGAGAGGTAGGCGAGGTGGGCAGGGGGCGGCGCCACCTTACTCTGCTCAGCTCCCTGAGGGAGAGAGATAGAGACAGAGACAGAGAGAGAGATCCCTGACCTCTGAGTCTCTGCCTCCACCGCTGGCTGGTGCCAACTCACGCGCCATCCCACTTCCAGCCATCACCCCCACGCCTGCCCCGGGGCCAGCCCCACCACAGAGAGGCCGGTTGGTTCCTGCTCACCTCTGTGCCGTCCCTTCCCGACCTGACCCCAGTGCAGGGGATAAGCTTCAGACAAGTCTTTCCATGTCCCTCTGCATGACAATAGACTTCCTCCCCTCTCCCATTCCACAGGCCCACCGGGGACATCCACCTTTGTCATTAGCTCAGGAGAGGATGCAAGATGAGAATCTCTGCTATTGTGTGGGGAGACTCAGTTTCCCGGGTTTCCCCCATGGACACATGTTCTTCAGCTGGGTCTGATTTTCTCCAGACAAGCTGTCTTGGGAAGGATTTGGCCAGCCCTAAGAACCTGAAGGGAAAGGGCGGAGGGGGGTTCTCTCTCTGCCCCCGACAGCCCCGAGCTGGGTCGGTCCCTCAGACCCGGCCAGGGGCAGCCCATCCCCCGGCGCCCTTCCCCGGGGCATCCAAGGGCAGGCTCGGCGCCAGCCCCACCCCGCTCGCCACTGCCCGACCATCGTCCTCCCTCGGGGGGCCTGGGCAGGACAGGGACCCGGCTGTGGGAGGCCTCCAGATCTCAGGCCTGGCACACCGTTTACCAGGCTGCTTCCTCCTCTGACGGGGGCCCAGCACACGCCCCAGGAGACTTGGCAGCCGCCCCCAGGGCTCTAGCCTCTGGAACTCGTCCCCTTGGAAGGGGCCTGGCCCAGGTGCCAGGTTCGGCTGGTCGGCCAGCCTCCTTTGGAGAAAGCAGGCAAGCCGAGCCAGGCTTGCAGTGGCCCTGGCGTGACACCTGCCACCTCAGGCAGAGGGCCTCCCGCGTGCCCTCCATGGCGGGTTTCTCCCCGGAGCCGTGGCCTGGGCACTAGGAAGGCCGGGCCTCCCGACTCCCGGGAGGAGGGGCTAGCCCACTGGCGCCCTGGCCCCCAAACCCTCTGGTGCCATCTGCCTGTCTCGGCACTTCTGACTCCACAGAGCCTTTCCTACACCTGGGCTGCCTGCCGTGGCAAAGTGCAGGCGTGGGGTGAGGCCATGGCTTTGTCTTTCCAGGAAAAAATGAGCCCCTGGCCGAAGCAGCAGGCCCAGGCAGAGCCTTGAGCTTGAAGCCCAGTAGGTCTGTGGCCCTCAGGGCCAGAGCAATGCTTTCAAGGCAGGGAAGCGGCCTGCAAGCTGAGTGGGAGTGGGGGAGGGGAGGGAGACAGCTGAAGCCGAGTCCAGAAGGGCGGCGATGGAAGAGCTGCAGCTGGGTCAGAGCCTGGAGGGAGGGCGGGGCCTTCACTGAGGACCCCCCCCCCCCCCGAGGCCAGCCCTAGGCCCCGGCGGTCGCGCATGCGCCCTTGGCCTGTGCGGTGTGTGGGGGGTTGAACCCAAGCCCGCAGGGCTCCCGGAGCGGCCAGAGAAAGAAGGGCCCATGGAGAGGTAGGCGAGGTGGGCAGGGGGCGCCACCTTACTCTCCTCAGCTCCCTGAGGGAGAGAGACAGAGACAGAGACAGAGAGAGAGATCCCTGACCTCTGAGTCTCTGCCTCCACCGCTGGCTGGTGCCAACTCACGCGCCATCCCACTTCCAGCCATCACCCCCACGCCTGCCCCGGGGCCAGCCCCACCACAGAGAGGCCGGTTGGTTCCTGCTCACCTCTGTGCCGTCCCTTCCCGACCTGACCCCAGTGCAGGGGATAAGCTTCAGACAAGTCTTTCCATGTCCCTCTGCATGACAATAGACTTCCTCCCCTCTCCCATTCCACAGGCCCACCCGGGACATCCACCTTTGTCATTAGCTCAGGAGAGGATGCAAGATGAGAATCTCTGCTATTGTGTGGGGAGACTCAGTTTCCCGGGTTTCCCCCATGGACACATGTTCTTCAGCTGGGTCTGATTTTCTCCAGACAAGCTGTCTTGGGAAGGATTTGGCCAGCCCTAAGAACCTGAAGGGAAAGGGCGGAGGGGGGTTCTCTCTCTGCCCCCGACAGCCCCGAGCTGGGTCGGTCCCTCAGACCCGGCCAGGGGCAGCCCATCCCCCGGCGCCCTTCCCCGGGGCATCCAAGGGCAGGCTCGGCGCCAGCCCCACCCCGCTCGCCACTGCCCGACCATCGTCCTCCCTCGGGGGGCCTGGGCAGGACAGGGACCCGGCTGTGGGAGGCCTCCAGATCTCAGGCCTGGCACACCGTTTACCAGGCTGCTTCCTCCTCTGACGGGGGCCCAGCACACGCCCCAGGAGACTTGGCAGCCGCCCCCAGGGCTCTAGCCTCTGGAACTCGTCCCCTTGGAAGGGGCCTGGCCCAGGTGCCAGGTTCGGCTGGTCGGCCAGCCTCCTTTGGAGAAAGCAGGCAAGCCGAGCCAGGCTTGCAGTGGCCCTGGCGTGACACCTGCCACCTCAGGCAGAGGGCCTCCCGCGTGCCCTCCATGGCGGGTTTCTCCCCGGAGCCGTGGCCTGGGCACTAGGAAGGCCGGGCCTCCCGACTCCCGGGAGGAGGGGCTAGCCCACTTGCGCCCTGGCCCCCAAACCCTCTGGTGCCATCTGCCTGTCTCGGCACTTCTGACTCCACAGAGCCTTTCCTACACCTGGGCTGCCTGCCGTGGCAAAGTGCAGGCGTGGGGTGAGGCCATGGCTTTGTCTTTCCAGGAAAAAATGAGCCCCTGGCCGAAGCAGCAGGCCCAGGCAGAGCCTTGAGCTTGAAGCCCAGTAGGTCTGTGGCCCTCAGGGCCAGAGCAATGCTTTCAAGGCAGGGAAGCGGCCTGCAAGCTGAGTGGGAGTGGGGGAGGGGAGGGAGACAGCTGAAGCCGAGTCCAGAAGGGCGGCGATGGAAGAGCTGCAGCTGGGTCAGAGCCTGGAGGGAGGGCGGGGCCTTCACTGAGGACCCCCCCCCCGAGGCCAGCCCTAGGCCCCGGCGGTCGCGCATGCGCCCTTGGCCTGTGCGGTGTGTGGGGGGTTGAACCCAAGCCCGCAGGGCTCCCGGAGCGGCCAGAGAATGAAGGGCCCATGGAGAGGTAGGCGAGGTGGGCAGGGGGCGGCGCCACCTTACTCTGCTCAGCTCCCTGAGGGAGAGAGAGAGAGACAGAGACAGAGAGAGAGATCCCTGACCTCTGAGTCTCTGCCTCCACCGCTGGCTGGTGCCAACTCACGCGCCATCCCACTTCCAGCCATCACCCCCACGCCTGCCCCGGGGCCAGCCCCACCACAGAGAGGCCGGTTGGTTCCTGCTCACCTCTGTGCCGTCCCTTCCCGACCTGACCCCAGTGCAGGGGATAAGCTTCAGACAAGTCTTTCCATGTCCCTCTGCATGACAATAGACTTCCTCCCCTCTCCCATTCCACAGGCCCACCGGGGACATCCACCTTTGTCATTAGCTCAGGAGAGGATGCAAGATGAGAATCTCTGCTATTGTGTGGGGAGACTCAGTTTCCCGGGTTTCCCCCATGGACACATGTTCTTCAGCTGGGTCTGATTTTCTCCAGACAAGCTGTCTTGGGAAGGATTTGGCCAGCCCTAAGAACCTGAAGGGAAAGGGCGGAGGGGGGTTCTCTCTCTGCCCCCGACAGCCCCGAGCTGGGTCGGTCCCTCAGACCCGGCCAGGGGCAGCCCATCCCCCGGCGCCCTTCCCCGGGGCATCCAAGGGCAGGCTCGGCGCCAGCCCCACCCCGCTCGCCACTGCCCGACCATCGTCCTCCCTCGGGGGGCCTGGGCAGGACAGGGACCCGGCTGTGGGAGGCCTCCAGATCTCAGGCCTGGCACACCGTTTACCAGGCTGCTTCCTCCTCTGACGGGGGCCCAGCACACGCCCCAGGAGACTTGGCAGCCGCCCCCAGGGCTCTAGCCTCTGGAACTCGTCCCCTTGGAAGGGGCCTGGCCCAGGTGCCAGGTTCGGCTGGTCGGCCAGCCTCCTTTGGAGAAAGCAGGCAAGCCGAGCCAGGCTTGCAGTGGCCCTGGCGTGACACCTGCCACCTCAGGCAGAGGGCCTCCCGCGTGCCCTCCATGGCGGGTTTCTCCCCGGAGCCGTGGCCTGGGCACTAGGAAGGCCGGGCCTCCCGACTCCCGGGAGGAGGGGCTAGCCCACTGGCGCCCTGGCCCCCAAACCCTCTGGTGCCATCTGCCTGTCTCGGCACTTCTGACTCCACAGAGCCTTTCCTACACCTGGGCTGCCTGCCGTGGCAAAGTGCAGGCGTGGGGTGAGGCCATGGCTTTGTCTTTCCAGGAAAAAATGAGCCCCTGGCCGAAGCAGCAGGCCCAGGCAGAGCCTTGAGCTTGAAGCCCAGTAGGTCTGTGGCCCTCAGGGCCAGAGCCATGCTTTCAAGGCAGGGAAGCGGCCTGCAAGCTGAGTGGGAGTGGGGGAGGGGAGGGAGACAGCTGAAGCCGAGTCCAGAAGGGCGGCGATGGAAGAGCTGCAGCTGGGTCAGAGCCTGGAGGGAGGGCGGGGCCTTAACTGAGGACCCCCCCCCCCCCCGAGGCCAGCCCTAGGCCCCGGCGGTCGCGCATGCGCCCTTGGCCTGTGCGGTGTGTGGGGGGTTGAACCCAAGCCCGCAGGGCTCCCGGAGCGGCCAGAGAAAGAAGGGCCCATGGAGAGGTAGGCGAGGTGGGCAGGGGGCGCCACCTTACTCTCCTCAGCTCCCTGAGGGAGAGAGACAGAGACAGAGACAGAGAGAGAGATCCCTGACCTCTGAGTCTCTGCCTCCACCGCTGGCTGGTGCCAACTCACGCGCCATCCCACTTCCAGCCATCACCCCCACGCCTGCCCCGGGGCCAGCCCCACCACAGAGAGGCCGGTTGGTTCCTGCTCACCTCTGTGCCGTCCCTTCCCGACCTGACCCCAGTGCAGGGGATAAGCTTCAGACAAGTCTTTCCATGTCCCTCTGCATGACAATAGACTTCCTCCCCTCTCCCATTCCACAGGCCCACCCGGGACATCCACCTTTGTCATTAGCTCAGGAGAGGATGCAAGATGAGAATCTCTGCTATTGTGTGGGGAGACTCAGTTTCCCGGGTTTCCCCCATGGACACATGTTCTTCAGCTGGGTCTGATTTTCTCCAGACAAGCTGTCTTGGGAAGGATTTGGCCAGCCCTAAGAACCTGAAGGGAAAGGGCGGAGGGGGGTTCTCTCTCTGCCCCCGACAGCCCCGAGCTGGGTCGGTCCCTCAGACCCGGCCAGGGGCAGCCCATCCCCCGGCGCCCTTCCCCGGGGCATCCAAGGGCAGGCTCGGCGCCAGCCCCACCCCGCTCGCCACTGCCCGACCATCGTCCTCCCTCGGGGGGCCTGGGCAGGACAGGGACCCGGCTGTGGGAGGCCTCCAGATCTCAGGCCTGGCACACCGTTTACCAGGCTGCTTCCTCCTCTGACGGGGGCCCAGCACACGCCCCAGGAGACTTGGCAGCCGCCCCCAGGGCTCTAGCCTCTGGAACTCGTCCCCTTGGAAGGGGCCTGGCCCAGGTGCCAGGTTCGGCTGGTCGGCCAGCCTCCTTTGGAGAAAGCAGGCAAGCCGAGCCAGGCTTGCAGTGGCCCTGGCGTGACACCTGCCACCTCAGGCAGAGGGCCTCCCGCGTGCCCTCCATGGCGGGTTTCTCCCCGGAGCCGTGGCCTGGGCACTAGGAAGGCCGGGCCTCCCCGACTCCCGGGAGGAGGGGCTAGCCCACTTGCGCCCTGGCCCCCAAACCCTCTGGTGCCATCTGCCTGTCTCGGCACTTCTGACTCCACAGAGCCTTTCCTACATCTGGGCTGCCTGCCGTGGCAAAGTGCAGGCGTGGGGTGAGGCCATGGCTTTGTCTTTCCAGGAAAAAATGAGCCCCTGGCCGAAGCAGCAGGCCCAGGCAGAGCCTTGAGCTTGAAGCCCAGTAGGTCTGTGGCCCTCAGGGCCAGAGCAATGCTTTCAAGGCAGGGAAGCGGCCTGCAAGCTGAGTGGGAGTGGGGGAGGGGAGGGAGACAGCTGAAGCCGAGTCCAGAAGGGCGGCGATGGAAGAGCTGCAGCTGGGTCAGAGCCTGGAGGGAGGGCGGGGCCTTCACTGAGGACCCCCCCCCCGAGGCCAGCCCTAGGCCCCGGCGGTCGCGCATGCGCCCTTGGCCTGTGCGGTGTGTGGGGGGTTGAACCCAAGCCCGCAGGGCTCCCGGAGCGGCCAGAGAATGAAGGGCCCATGGAGAGGTAGGCGAGGTGGGCAGGGGGCGGCGCCACCTTACTCTGCTCAGCTCCCTGAGGGAGAGAGAGAGAGACAGAGACAGAGAGAGAGATCCCTGACCTCTGAGTCTCTGCCTCCACCGCTGGCTGGTGCCAACTCACGCGCCATCCCACTTCCAGCCATCACCCCCACGCCTGCCCCGGGGCCAGCCCCACCACAGAGAGGCCGGTTGGTTCCTGCTCACCTCTGTGCCGTCCCTTCCCGACCTGACCCCAGTGCAGGGGATAAGCTTCAGACAAGTCTTTCCATGTCCCTCTGCATGACAATAGACTTCCTCCCCTCTCCCATTCCACAGGCCCACCCGGGACATCCACCTTTGTCATTAGCTCAGGAGAGGATGCAAGATGAGAATCTCTGCTATTGTGTGGGGAGACTCAGTTTCCCGGGTTTCCCCCATGGACACATGTTCTTCAGCTGGGTCTGATTTTCTCCAGACAAGCTGTCTTGGGAAGGATTTGGCCAGCCCTAAGAACCTGAAGGGAAAGGGCGGAGGGGGGTTCTCTCTCTGCCCCCGACAGCCCCGAGCTGGGTCGGTCCCTCAGACCCGGCCAGGGGCAGCCCATCCCCCGGCGCCCTTCCCCGGGGCATCCAAGGGCAGGCTCGGCGCCAGCCCCACCCCGCTCGCCACTGCCCGACCATCGTCCTCCCTCGGGGGGCCTGGGCAGGACAGGGACCCGGCTGTGGGAGGCCTCCAGATCTCAGGCCTGGCACACCGTTTACCAGGCTGCTTCCTCCTCTGACGGGGGCCCAGCACACGCCCCAGGAGACTTGGCAGCCGCCCCCAGGGCTCTAGCCTCTGGAACTCGTCCCCTTGGAAGGGGCCTGGCCCAGGTGCCAGGTTCGGCTGGTCGGCCAGCCTCCTTTGGAGAAAGCAGGCAAGCCGAGCCAGGCTTGCAGTGGCCCTGGCGTGACACCTGCCACCTCAGGCAGAGGGCCTCCCGCGTGCCCTCCATGGCGGGTTTCTCCCCGGAGCCGTGGCCTGGGCACTAGGAAGGCCGGGCCTCCCGACTCCCGGGAGGAGGGGCTAGCCCACTGGCGCCCTGGCCCCCAAACCCTCTGGTGCCATCTGCCTGTCTCGGCACTTCTGACTCCACAGAGCCTTTCCTACACCTGGGCTGCCTGCCGTGGCAAAGTGCAGGCGTGGGGTGAGGCCATGGCTTTGTCTTTCCAGGAAAAAATGAGCCCCTGGCCGAAGCAGCAGGCCCAGGCAGAGCCTTGAGCTTGAAGCCCAGTAGGTCTGTGGCCCTCAGGGCCAGAGCAATGCTTTCAAGGCAGGGAAGCGGCCTGCAAGCTGAGTGGGAGTGGGGGAGGGGAGGGAGACAGCTGAAGCCGAGTCCAGAAGGGCGGCGATGGAAGAGCTGCAGCTGGGTCAGAGCCTGGAGGGAGGGCGGGGCCTTCACTGAGGACCCCCCCCCCGAGGCCAGCCCTAGGCCCCGGCGGTCGCGCATGCGCCCTTGGCCTGTGCGGTGTGTGGGGGGTTGAACCCAAGCCCGCAGGGCTCCCGGAGCGGCCAGAGAAAGAAGGGCCCATGGAGAGGTAGGCGAGGTGGGCAGGGGGCGCCACCTTACTCTCCTCAGCTCCCTGAGGGAGAGAGACAGAGACAGAGACAGAGAGAGAGATCCCTGACCTCTGAGTCTCTGCCTCCACCGCTGGCTGGTGCCAACTCACGCGCCATCCCACTTCCAGCCATCACCCCCACGCCTGCCCCGGGGCCAGCCCCACCACAGAGAGGCCGGTTGGTTCCTGCTCACCTCTGTGCCGTCCCTTCCCGACCTGACCCCAGTGCAGGGGATAAGCTTCAGACAAGTCTTTCCATGTCCCTCTGCATGACAATAGACTTCCTCCCCTCTCCCATTCCACAGGCCCACCCGGGACATCCACCTTTGTCATTAGCTCAGGAGAGGATGCAAGATGAGAATCTCTGCTATTGTGTGGGGAGACTCAGTTTCCCGGGTTTCCCCCATGGACACATGTTCTTCAGCTGGGTCTGATTTTCTCCAGACAAGCTGTCTTGGGAAGGATTTGGCCAGCCCTAAGAACCTGAAGGGAAAGGGCGGAGGGGGGTTCTCTCTCTGCCCCCGACAGCCCCGAGCTGGGTCGGTCCCTCAGACCCGGCCAGGGGCAGCCCATCCCCCGGCGCCCTTCCCCGGGGCATCCAAGGGCAGGCTCGGCGCCAGCCCCACCCCGCTCGCCACTGCCCGACCATCGTCCTCCCTCGGGGGGCCTGGGCAGGACAGGGACCCCGGCTGTGGGAGGCCTCCAGATCTCAGGCCTGGCACACCCGTTTACCAGGCTGCTTCCTCCTCTGACGGGGGCCCAGCACACGCCCCAGGAGACTTGGCAGCCGCCCCCAGGGCTCTAGCCTCTGGAACTCGTCCCCTTGTAAGGGGCCTGGCCCAGGTGCCAGGTTCGGCTGGTCGGCCAGCCTCCTTTGGAGAAAGCAGGCAAGCCGAGCCAGGCTTGCAGTGGCCCTGGCGTGACACCTGCCACCTCAGGCAGAGGGCCTCCCGCGTGCCCTCCATGGCGGGTTTCTCCCCGGAGCCGTGGCCTGGGCACTAGGAAGGCCGGGCCTCCCCGACTCCCGGGAGGAGGGGCTAGCCCACTTGCGCCCTGGCCCCCAAACCCTCTGGTGCCATCTGCCTGTCTCGGCACTTCTGACTCCACAGAGCCTTTCCTACATCTGGGCTGCCTGCCGTGGCAAAGTGCAGGCGTGGGGTGAGGCCATGGCTTTGTCTTTCCAGGAAAAAATGAGCCCCTGGCCGAAGCAGCAGGCCCAGGCAGAGCCTTGAGCTTGAAGCCCAGTAGGTCT
This sequence comes from Diceros bicornis minor, assembly GCF_020826845.1. Classification (NCBI taxonomy): domain Eukaryota; kingdom Metazoa; phylum Chordata; class Mammalia; order Perissodactyla; family Rhinocerotidae; genus Diceros; species Diceros bicornis. Next base: position 29,178 of record NW_026691641.1, read on the forward strand.
GTGGCCCTCAGGGCCAGAGCAATGCTTTCAAGGCAGGGAAGCGGCCTGCAAGCTGAGTGGGAGTGGGGGAGGGGAGGGAGACAGCTGAAGCCGAGTCCAGAAGGGCGGCGATGGAAGAGCTGCAGCTGGGTCAGAGCCTGGAGGGAGGGCGGGGCCTTCACTGAGGACCCCCCCCCCGAGGCCAGCCCTAGGCCCCGGCGGTCGCGCATGCGCCCTTGGCCTGTGCGGTGTGTGGGGGGTTGAACCCAAGCCCGCAGGGCTCCCGGAGCGGCCAGAGAATGAAGGGCCCATGGAGAGGTAGGCGAGGTGGGCAGGGGGCGGCGCCACCTTACTCTGCTCAGCTCCCTGAGGGAGAGAGAGAGAGACAGAGACAGAGAGAGAGATCCCTGACCTCTGAGTCTCTGCCTCCACCGCTGGCTGGTGCCAACTCACGCGCCATCCCACTTCCAGCCATCACCCCCACGCCTGCCCCGGGGCCAGCCCCACCACAGAGAGGCCGGTTGGTTCCTGCTCACCTCTGTGCCGTCCCTTCCCGACCTGACCCCAGTGCAGGGGATAAGCTTCAGACAAGTCTTTCCATGTCCCTCTGCATGACAATAGACTTCCTCCCCTCTCCCATTCCACAGGCCCACCCGGGACATCCACCTTTGTCATTAGCTCAGGAGAGGATGCAAGATGAGAATCTCTGCTATTGTGTGGGGAGACTCAGTTTCCCGGGTTTCCCCCATGGACACATGTTCTTCAGCTGGGTCTGATTTTCTCCAGACAAGCTGTCTTGGGAAGGATTTGGCCAGCCCTAAGAACCTGAAGGGAAAGGGCGGAGGGGGGTTCTCTCTCTGCCCCCGACAGCCCCGAGCTGGGTCGGTCCCTCAGACCCGGCCAGGGGCAGCCCATCCCCCGGCGCCCTTCCCCGGGGCATCCAAGGGCAGGCTCGGCGCCAGCCCCACCCCGCTCGCCACTGCCCGACCATCGTCCTCCCTCGGGGGGCCTGGGCAGGACAGGGACCCGGCTGTGGGAGGCCTCCAGATCTCAGGCCTGGCACACCGTTTACCAGGCTGCTTCCTCCTCTGACGGGGGCCCAGCACACGCCCCAGGAGACTTGGCAGCCGCCCCCAGGGCTCTAGCCTCTGGAACTCGTCCCCTTGGAAGGGGCCTGGCCCAGGTGCCAGGTTCGGCTGGTCGGCCAGCCTCCTTTGGAGAAAGCAGGCAAGCCGAGCCAGGCTTGCAGTGGCCCTGGCGTGACACCTGCCACCTCAGGCAGAGGGCCTCCCGCGTGCCCTCCATGGCGGGTTTCTCCCCGGAGCCGTGGCCTGGGCACTAGGAAGGCCGGGCCTCCCGACTCCCGGGAGGAGGGGCTAGCCCACTGGCGCCCTGGCCCCCAAACCCTCTGGTGCCATCTGCCTGTCTCGGCACTTCTGACTCCACAGAGCCTTTCCTACACCTGGGCTGCCTGCCGTGGCAAAGTGCAGGCGTGGGGTGAGGCCATGGCTTTGTCTTTCCAGGAAAAAATGAGCCCCTGGCCGAAGCAGCAGGCCCAGGCAGAGCCTTGAGCTTGAAGCCCAGTAGGTCTGTGGCCCTCAGGGCCAGAGCAATGCTTTCAAGGCAGGGAAGCGGCCTGCAAGCTGAGTGGGAGTGGGGGAGGGGAGGGAGACAGCTGAAGCCGAGTCCAGAAGGGCGGCGATGGAAGAGCTGCAGCTGGGTCAGAGCCTGGAGGGAGGGCGGGGCCTTCACTGAGGACCCCCCCCCCGAGGCCAGCCCTAGGCCCCGGCGGTCGCGCATGCGCCCTTGGCCTGTGCGGTGTGTGGGGGGTTGAACCCAAGCCCGCAGGGCTCCCGGAGCGGCCAGAGAAAGAAGGGCCCATGGAGAGGTAGGCGAGGTGGGCAGGGGGCGCCACCTTACTCTCCTCAGCTCCCTGAGGGAGAGAGACAGAGACAGAGACAGAGAGAGAGATCCCTGACCTCTGAGTCTCTGCCTCCACCGCTGGCTGGTGCCAACTCACGCGCCATCCCACTTCCAGCCATCACCCCCACGCCTGCCCCGGGGCCAGCCCCACCACAGAGAGGCCGGTTGGTTCCTGCTCACCTCTGTGCCGTCCCTTCCCGACCTGACCCCAGTGCAGGGGATAAGCTTCAGACAAGTCTTTCCATGTCCCTCTGCATGACAATAGACTTCCTCCCCTCTCCCATTCCACAGGCCCACCCGGGACATCCACCTTTGTCATTAGCTCAGGAGAGGATGCAAGATGAGAATCTCTGCTATTGTGTGGGGAGACTCAGTTTCCCGGGTTTCCCCCATGGACACATGTTCTTCAGCTGGGTCTGATTTTCTCCAGACAAGCTGTCTTGGGAAGGATTTGGCCAGCCCTAAGAACCTGAAGGGAAAGGGCGGAGGGGGGTTCTCTCTCTGCCCCCGACAGCCCCGAGCTGGGTCGGTCCCTCAGACCCGGCCAGGGGCAGCCCATCCCCCGGCGCCCTTCCCCGGGGCATCCAAGGGCAGGCTCGGCGCCAGCCCCACCCCGCTCGCCACTGCCCGACCATCGTCCTCCCTCGGGGGGCCTGGGCAGGACAGGGACCCGGCTGTGGGAGGCCTCCAGATCTCAGGCCTGGCACACCGTTTACCAGGCTGCTTCCTCCTCTGACGGGGGCCCAGCACACGCCCCAGGAGACTTGGCAGCCGCCCCCAGGGCTCTAGCCTCTGGAACTCGTCCCCTTGTAAGGGGCCTGGCCCAGGTGCCAGGTTCGGCTGGTCGGCCAGCCTCCTTTGGAGAAAGCAGGCAAGCCGAGCCAGGCTTGCAGTGGCCCTGGCGTGACACCTGCCACCTCAGGCAGAGGGCCTCCCGCGTGCCCTCCATGGCGGGTTTCTCCCCGGAGCCGTGGCCTGGGCACTAGGAAGGCCGGGCCTCCCCGACTCCCGGGAGGAGGGGCTAGCCCACTTGCGCCCTGGCCCCCAAACCCTCTGGTGCCATCTGCCTGTCTCGGCACTTCTGACTCCACAGAGCCTTTCCTACATCTGGGCTGCCTGCCGTGGCAAAGTGCAGGCGTGGGGTGAGGCCATGGCTTTGTCTTTCCAGGAAAAAATGAGCCCCTGGCCGAAGCAGCAGGCCCAGGCAGAGCCTTGAGCTTGAAGCCCAGTAGGTCTGTGGCCCTCAGGGCCAGAGCAATGCTTTCAAGGCAGGGAAGCGGCCTGCAAGCTGAGTGGGAGTGGGGGAGGGGAGGGAGACAGCTGAAGTCGAGTCCAGAAGGGCGGCAATGGAAGAGCTGCAGCTGGGTCAGAGCCTGGAGGGAGGGCGGGGCCTTCACTGAGGACCCCCCCCCCCCCCCGAGGCCAGCCCTAGGCCCCGGCGGTCGCGCATGCGCCCTTGGCCTGTGCGGTGTGTGGGGGGTTGAACCCAAGCCCGCAGGGCTCCCGGAGCGGCCAGAGAATGAAGGGCCCATGGAGAGGTAGGCGAGGTGGGCAGGGGGCGCCACCTTACTCTGCTCAGCTCCCTGAGGGAGAGAGAGAGAGACAGAGACAGAGAGAGAGATCCCTGACCTCTGAGTCTCTGCCTCCACCGCTGGCTGGTGCCAACTCACGCGCCATCCCACTTCCAGCCATCACCCCCACGCCTGCCCCGGGGCCAGCCCCACCACAGAGAGGCCGGTTGGTTCCTGCTCACCTCTGTGCCGTCCCTTCCCGACCTGACCCCAGTGCAGGGGATAAGCTTCAGACAAGTCTTTCCATGTCCCTCTGCATGACAATAGACTTCCTCCCCTCTCCCATTCCACAGGCCCACCCGGGACATCCACCTTTGTCATTAGCTCAGGAGAGGATGCAAGATGAGAATCTCTGCTATTGTGTGGGGAGACTCAGTTTCCCGGGTTTCCCCCATGGACACATGTTCTTCAGCTGGGTCTGATTTTCTCCAGACAAGCTGTCTTGGGAAGGATTTGGCCAGCCCTAAGAACCTGAAGGGAAAGGGCGGAGGGGGGTTCTCTCTCTGCCCCCGACAGCCCCGAGCTGGGTCGGTCCCTCAGACCCGGCCAGGGGCAGCCCATCCCCCGGCGCCCTTCCCCGGGGCATCCAAGGGCAGGCTCGGCGCCAGCCCCACCCCGCTCGCCACTGCCCGACCATCGTCCTCCCTCGGGGGGCCTGGGCAGGACAGGGACCCGGCTGTGGGAGGCCTCCAGATCTCAGGCCTGGCACACCGTTTACCAGGCTGCTTCCTCCTCTGACGGGGGCCCAGCACACGCCCCAGGAGACTTGGCAGCCGCCCCCAGGGCTCTAGCCTCTGGAACTCGTCCCCTTGTAAGGGGCCTGGCCCAGGTGCCAGGTTCGGCTGGTCGGCCAGCCTCCTTTGGAGAAAGCAGGCAAGCCGAGCCAGGCTTGCAGTGGCCCTGGCGTGACACCTGCCACCTCAGGCAGAGGGCCTCCCGCGTGCCCTCCATGGCGGGTTTCTCCCCGGAGCCGTGGCCTGGGCACTAGGAAGGCCGGGCCTCCCCGACTCCCGGGAGGAGGGGCTAGCCCACTTGCGCCCTGGCCCCCAAACCCTCTGGTGCCATCAGCCTGTCTCGGCACTTCTGACTCCACAGAGCCTTTCCTACACCTGGGCAGCCTGCCGTGGCAAAGTGCAGGCGTGGGGTGAGGCCATGGCTTTGTCTTTCCAGGAAAAAATGAGCCCCTGGCCGAAGCAGCAGGCCCAGGCAGAGGCTTGAGCTTGAAGCCCAGTAGGTCTGTGGCCCTCAGGGCCAGAGCAATGCTTTCAAGGCAGGGAAGCGGCCTGCAAGCTGAGTGGGAGTGGGGGAGGGGAGGGAGACAGCTGAAGCCTAGTCCAGAAGGGCGGCGATGGAAGAGCTGCAGCTGGGTCAGAGCCTGGAGGGAGGGCGGGGCCTTCACTGAGGACCCCCCCCCCCCCCCCCGAGGCCAGCCGTAGGTCCAGGCGGTCGCGCATGCGACCTTGGCCTGTGCGGTGTGTGGGGGGTTGAACCCAAGCCCGCAGGGCTCCCGGAGCGGCCAGAGAATGAAGGGCCCATGGAGAGGTAGGCGAGGTGGGCAGGGGGCGCCACCTTACTCTGCTCAGCTCCCTGAGGGAGAGAGAGAGAGACAGAGACAGAGAGAGAGATCCCTGACCTCTGAGTCTCTGCCTCCACCGCTGGCTGGTGCCAACTCACGCGCCATCCCACTTCCAGCCATCACCCCCACGCCTGCCCCGGGGCCAGCCCCACCACAGAGAGGCCGGTTGGTTCCTGCTCACCTCTGTGCCGTCCCTTCCCGACCTGACCCCAGTGCAGGGGATAAGCTTCAGACAAGTCTTTCCATGTCCCTCTGCATGACAATAGACTTCCTCCCCTCTCCCATTCCACAGGCCCACCCGGGACATCCACCTTTGTCATTAGCTCAGGAGAGGATGCAAGATGAGAATCTCTGCTATTGTGTGGGGAGACTCAGTTTCCCGGGTTTCCCCCATGGACACATGTTCTTCAGCTGGGTCTGATTTTCTCCAGACAAGCTGTCTTGGGAAGGATTTGGCCAGCCCTAAGAACCTGAAGGGAAAGGGCGGAGGGGGGTTCTCTCTCTGCCCCCGACAGCCCCGAGCTGGGTCGGTCCCTCAGACCCGGCCAGGGGCAGCCCATCCCCCGGCGCCCTTCCCCGGGGCATCCAAGGGCAGGCTCGGCGCCAGCCCCACCCCGCTCGCCACTGCCCGACCATCGTCCTCCCTCGGGGGGCCTGGGCAGGACAGGGACCCGGCTGTGGGAGGCCTCCAGATCTCAGGCCTGGCACACCGTTTACCAGGCTGCTTCCTCCTCTGACGGGGGCCCAGCACACACCCCAGGAGACTTGGCAGCCGCCCCCAGGGCTCTAGCCTCTGGAACTCGTCCCCTTGGAAGGGGCCTGGCCCAGGTGCCAGGTTCGGCTGGTCGGCCAGCCTCCTTTGGAGAAAGCAGGCAAGCCGAGCCAGGCTTGCAGTGGCCCTGGCGTGACACCTGCCACCTCAGGCAGAGGGCCTCCCGCGTGCCCTCCATGGCGGGTTTCTCCCCGGAGCCGTGGCCTGGGCACTAGGAAGGCCGGGCCTCCCGACTCCCGGGAGGAGGGGCTAGCCCACTTGCGCCCTGGCCCCCAAAACCCTCTGGTGCCATCTGCCTGTCTCGGCACTTCTGACTCCACAGAGCCTTTCCTACACCTGGGCTGCCTGCCGTGGCAAAGTGCAGGCGTGGGGTGAGGCCATGGCTTTGTCTTTCCAGGAAAAAATGAGCCCCTGGCCGAAGCAGCAGGCCCAGGCAGAGCCTTGAGCTTGAAGCCCAGTAGGTCTGTGGCCCTCAGGGCCAGAGCAATGCTTTCAAGGCAGGGAAGCGGCCTGCAAGCTGAGTGGGAGTGGGGGAGGGGAGGGAGACAGCTGAAGCCGAGTCCAGAAGGGCGGCCATGGAAGAGCTGCAGCTGGGTCAGAGCCTGGAGGGAGGGCGGGGCCTTCACTGAGGACCCCCCCCCCAGGCAAGCCGTAGGCCCAGGCGGTCGCGCATGCGCCCTTGGCCTGTGCGGTGTGTGGGGGGTTGAACCCAAGCCCGCAGGGCTCCCGGAGCGGCCAGAGAATGAAGGGCCCATGGAGAGGTAGGCGAGGTGGGCAGGGGGCGCCACCTTACTCTCCTCAGCTCCCTGAGGGAGAGAGAGAGAGACAGAGACAGAGAGAGAGATCCCTGACCTCTGAGTCTCTGCCTCCACCGCTGGCTGGTGCCAACTCACGCGCCATCCCACTTCCAGCCATCACCCCCACGCCTGCCCCGGGGCCAGCCCCACCAGAGAGAGGCCGGTTGGTTCCTGCTCACCTCTGTGCCGTCCCTTCCCGACCTGACCCCAGTGCAGGGGATAAGCTTCAGACAAGTCTTTCCATGTCCCTCTGCATGACAATAGACTTCCTCCCCTCTCCCATTCCACAGGCCCACCCGGGACATCCACCTTTGTCATTAGCTCAGGAGAGGATGCAAGATGAGAATCTCTGCTATTGTGTGGGGAGACTCAGTTTCCCGGGTTTCCCCCATGGACACATGTTCTTCAGCTGGGTCTGATTTTCTCCAGACAAGCTGTCTTGGGAAGGATTTGGCCAGCCCTAAGAACCTGAAGGGAAAGGGCGGAGGGGGGTTCTCTCTCTGCCCCCGACAGCCCCGAGCTGGGTCGGTCCCTCAGACCCGGCCAGGGGCAGCCCATCCCCCGGCGCCCTTCCCCGGGGCATCCAAGGGCAGGCTCGGCGCCAGCCCCACCCCGCTCGCCACTGCCCGACCATCGTCCTCCCTCGGGGGGCCTGGGCAGGACAGGGACCCGGCTGTGGGAGGCCTCCAGATCTCAGGCCTGGCACACCCGTTTACCAGGCTGCTTCCTCCTCTGACGGGGGCCCAGCACACGCCCCAGGAGACTTGGCAGCCGCCCCCAGGGCTCTAGCCTCTGGAACTCGTCCCCTTGGAAGGGGCCTGGCCCAGGTGCCAGGTTCGGCTGGTCGGCCAGCCTCCTTTGGAGAAAGCAGGCAAGCCGAGCCAGGCTTGCAGTGGCCCTGGCGTGACACCTGCCACCTCAGGCAGAGGGCCTCCCGCGTGCCCTCCATGGCGGGTTTCTCCCCGGAGCCGTGGCCTGGGCACTAGGAAGGCCGGGCCTCCCCGACTCCCGGGAGGAGGGGCTAGCCCACTTGCGCCCTGGCCCCCAAACCCTCTGGTGCCATCTGCCTGTCTCGGCACTTCTGACTCCACAGAGCCTTTCCTACACCTGGGCTGCCTGCCGTGGCAAAGTGCAGGCGTGGGGTGAGGCCATGGCTTTGTCTTTCCAGGAAAAAATGAGCCCCTGGCCGAAGCAGCAGGCCCAGGCAGAGCCTTGAGCTTGAAGCCCAGTAGGTCTGTGGCCCTCAGGGCCAGAGCAATGCTTTCAAGGCAGGGAAGCGGCCTGCAAGCTGAGTGGGAGTGGGGGAGGGGAGGGAGACAGCTGAAGCCGAGTCCAGAAGGGCGGCCATGGAAGAGCTGCAGCTGGGTCAGAGCCTGGAGGGAGGGCGGGGCCTTCACTGAGGACCCCCCCCCCAGGCCAGCCGTAGGCCCAGGCGGTCGCGCATGCGCCCTTGGCCTGTGCGGTGTGTGGGGGGTTGAACCCAAGCCCGCAGGGCTCCCGGAGCGGCCAGAGAATGAAGGGCCCATGGAGAGGTAGGCGAGGTGGGCAGGGGGCGCCACCTTACTCTGCTCAGCTCCCTGAGGGAGAGAGAGAGAGACAGAGACAGAGAGAGAGATCCCTGACCTCTGAGTCTCTGCCTCCACCGCTGGCTGGTGCCAACTCACGCACCATCCCACTTCCAGCCATCACCCCCACGCCTGCCCCGGGGCCAGCCCCACCACAGAGAGGCCGGTTGGTTCCTGCTCACCTCTGTGCCGTCCCTTCCCGACCTGACCCCAGTGCAGGGGATAAGCTTCAGACAAGTCTTTCCATGTCCCTCTGCATGACAATAGACTTCCTCCCCTCTCCCATTCCACAGGCCCACCCGGGACATCCACCTTTGTCATTAGCTCAGGAGAGGATGCAAGATGAGAATCTCTGCTATTGTGTGGGGAGACTCAGTTTCCCGGGTTTCCCCCATGGACACATGTTCTTCAGCTGGGTCTGATTTTCTCCAGACAAGCTGTCTTGGGAAGGATTTGGCCAGCCCTAAGAACCTGAAGGGAAAGGGCGGAGGGGGGTTCTCTCTCTGCCCCCGACAGCCCCGAGCTGGGTCGGTCCCTCAGACCCGGCCAGGGGCAGCCCATCCCCCGGCGCCCTTCCCCGGGGCATCCAAGGGCAGGCTCGGCGCCAGCCCCACCCCGCTCGCCACTGCCCGACCATCGTCCTCCCTCGGGGGGCCTGGGCAGGACAGGGACCCGGCTGTGGGAGGCCTCCAGATCTCAGGCCTGGCACACCGTTTACCAGGCTGCTTCCTCCTCTGACGGGGGCCCAGCACACGCCCCAGGAGACTTGGCAGCCGCCCCCAGGGCTCTAGCCTCTGGAACTCGTCCCCTTGGAAGGGGCCTGGCCCAGGTGCCAGGTTCGGCTGGTCGGCCAGCCTCCTTTGGAGAAAGCAGGCAAGCCGAGCCAGGCTTGCAGTGGCCCTGGCGTGACACCTGCCACCTCAGGCAGAGGGCCTCCCGCGTGCCCTCCATGGCGGGTTTCTCCCCGGAGCCGTGGCCTGGGCACTAGGAAGGCCGGGCCTCCCGACTCCCGGGAGGAGGGGCTAGCCCACTTGCGCCCTGGCCCCCAAACCCTCTGGTGCCATCTGCCTGTCTCGGCACTTCTGACTCCACAGAGCCTTTCCTACACCTGGGCTGCCTGCCGTGGCAAAGTGCAGGCGTGGGGTGAGGCCATGGCTTTGTCTTTCCAGGAAAAAATGAGCCCCTGGCCGAAGCAGCAGGCCCAGGCAGAGCCTTGAGCTTGAAGCCCAGTAGGTCTGTGGCCCTCAGGGCCAGAGCAATGCTTTCAAGGCAGGGAAGCGGCCTGCAAGCTGAGTGGGAGTGGGGGAGGGGAGGGAGACAGCTGAAGCCGAGTCCAGAAGGGCGGCGATGGAAGAGCTGCAGCTGGGTCAGAGCCTGGAGGGAGGGCGGGGCCTTCACTGAGGACCCCCCCCCCGAGGCCAGCCGTAGGCCCAGGCGGTCGCGCATGCGCCCTTGGCCTGTGCGGTGTGTGGGGGGTTGAACCCAAGCCCGCAGGGCTCCCGGAGCGGCCAGAGAATGAAGGGCCCATGGAGAGGTAGGCGAGGTGGGCAGGGGGCGCCACCTTACTCTGCTCAGCTCCCTGAGGGAGAGAGAGAGAGACAGAGACAGAGAGAGAGATCCCTGACCTCTGAGTCTCTGCCTCCACCGCTGGCTGGTGCCAACTCACGCGCCATCCCACTTCCAGCCATCACCCCCACGCCTGCCCCGGGGCCAGCCCCACCACAGAGAGGCCGGTTGGTTCCTGCTCACCTCTGTGCCGTCCCTTCCCGACCTGACCCCAGTGCAGGGGATAAGCTTCAGACAAGTCTTTCCATGTCCCTCTGCATGACAATAGACTTCCTCCCCTCTCCCATTCCACAGGCCCACCCGGGACATCCACCTTTGTCATTAGCTCAGGAGAGGATGCAAGATGAGAATCTCTGCTATTGTGTGGGGAGACTCAGTTTCCCGGGTTTCCCCCATGGACTCATGTTCTTCAGCTGGGTCTGATTTTCTCCAGACAAGCTGTCTTGGGAAGGATTTGGCCAGCCCTAAGAACCTGAAGGGAAAGGGCGGAGGGGGGTTCTCTCTCTGCCCCCGACAGCCCCGAGCTGGGTCGGTCCCTCAGACCCGGCCAGGGGCAGCCCATCCCCCGGCGCCCTTCCCCGGGGCATCCAAGGGCAGGCTCGGCGCCAGCCCCACCCCGCTCGCCACTGCCCGACCATCGTCCTCCCTCGGGGGGCCTGGGCAGGACAGGGACCCGGCTGTGGGAGGCCTCCAGATCTCAGGCCTGGCACACCGTTTACCAGGCTGCTTCCTCCTCTGACGGGGGCCCAGCACACGCCCCAGGAGACTTGGCAGCCGCCCCCAGGGCTCTAGCCTCTGGAACTCGTCCCCTTGGAAGGGGCCTGGCCCAGGTGCCAGGTTCGGCTGGTCGGCCAGCCTCCTTTGGAGAAAGCAGGCAAGCCGAGCCAGGCTTGCAGTGGCCCTGGCGTGACACCTGCCACCTCAGGCAGAGGGCCTCCCGCGTGCCCTCCATGGCGGGTTTCTCCCCAGAGCCGTGGCCTGGGCACTAGGAAGGCCTGGCCTCCCGACTCCCGGGAGGAGGGGCTAGCCCACTTGCGCCCTGGCCCCCAAACCCTCTGGTGCCATCTGCCTGTCTCGGCACTTCTGACTCCACAGAGCCTTTCCTACACCTGGGCTGCCTGCCGTGGCAAAGTGCAGGCGTGGGGTGAGGCCATGGCTTTGTCTTTCCAGGAAAAAATGAGCCCCTGGCCGAAGCAGCAGGCCCAGGCAGAGCCTTGAGCTTGAAGCCCAGTAGGTCTGTGGCCCTCAGGGCCAGAGCAATGCTTTCAAGGCAGGGAAGCGGCCTGCAAGCTGAGTGGGAGTGGGGGAGGGGAGGGAGACAGCTGAAGCCGAGTCCAGAAGGGCGGCGATGGAAGAGCTGCAGCTGGGTCAGAGCCTGGAGGGAGGGCGGGGCCTTCACTGAGGACCCCCCCCCCCCCCGAGGACAGCCCTAGGCCCCGGCGGTCGCGCATGCGCCCTTGGCCTGTGCGGTGTGTGGGGGGTTGAACCCAAGCCCGCAGGGCTCCCGGAGCGGCCAGAGAATAAAGGGCCCATGGAGAGGTAGGCGAGGTGGGCAGGGGGCGCCACCTTACTCTGCTCAGCTCCCTGAGGGAGAGAGAGAGAGACAGAGACAGAGAGAGAGATCCCTGACCTCTGAGTCTCTGCCTCCACCGCTGGCTGGTGCCAACTCACGCGCCATCCCACTTCCAGCCATCACCCCCACGCCTGCCCCGGGGCCAGCCCCACCACAGAGAGGCCGGTTGGTTCCTGCTCACCTCTGTGCCGTCCCTTCCCGACCTGACCCCAGTGCAGGGGATAAGCTTCAGACAAGTCTTTCCATGTCCCTCTGCATGACAATAGACTTCCTCCCCTCTCCCATTCCACAGGCCCACCCGGGACATCCACCTTTGTCATTAGCTCAGGAGAGGATGCAAGATGAGAATCTCTGCTATTGTGTGGGGAGACTCAGTTTCCCGGGTTTCCCCCATGGACACATGTTCTTCAGCTGGGTCTGATTTTCTCCAGACAAGCTGTCTTGGGAAGGATTTGGCCAGCCCTAAGAACCTGAAGGGAAAGGGCGGAGGGGGGTTCTCTCTCTGCCCCCGACAGCCCCGAGCTGGGTCGGTCCCTCAGACCCGGCCAGGGGCAGCCCATCCCCCGGCGCCCTTCCCCGGGGCATCCAAGGGCAGGCTCGGCGCCAGCCCCACCCCGCTCGCCACTGCCCGACCATCGTCCTCCCTCGGGGGGCCTGGGCAGGACAGGGACCCGGCTGTGGGAGGCCTCCAGATCTCAGGCCTGGCACACCGTTTACCAGGCTGCTTCCTCCTCTGACGGGGGCCCAGCACACGCCCCAGGAGACTTGGCAGCCGCCCCCAGGGCTCTAGCCTCTGGAACTCGTCCCCTTGGAAGGGGCCTGGCCCAGGTGCCAGGTTCGGCTGGTCGGCCAGCCTCCTTTGGAGAAAGCAGGCAAGCCGAGCCAGGCTTGCAGTGGCCCTGGCGTGACACCTGCCACCTCAGGCAGAGGGCCTCCCGCGTGCCCTCCATGGCGGGTTTCTCCCCGGAGCCGTGGCCAGGGCACTAGGAAGGCCGGGCCTCCCCGACTCCCGGGAGGAGGGGCTAGCCCACTTGCGCCCTGGCCCCCAAACCCTCTGGTGCCATCTGCCTGTCTCGGCACTTCTGACTCCACAGAGCCTTTCCTACACCTGGGCTGCCTGCCGTGGCAAAGTGCAGGCGTGGGGTGAGGCCATGGCTTTGTCTTTCCAGGAAAAAATGAGCCCCTGGCCGAAGCAGCAGGCCCAGGCAGAGCCTTGAGCTTGAAGCCCAGTAGGTCTGTGGCCCTCAGGGCCAGAGCAATGCTTTCAAGGCAGGGAAGCGGCCTGCAAGCTGAGTGGGAGTGGGGGAGGGGAGGGAGACAGCTGAAGCCGAGTCCAGAAGGGCGGCGATGGAAGAGCTGCAGCTGGGTCAGAGCCTGGAGGGAGGGCGGGGCCTTCACTGAGGACCCCCCCCCCCCCGAGGCCAGCCCTAGGCCCCGGCGGTCGCGCATGCGCCCTTGGCCTGTGCGGTGTGTGGGGGGTTGAACCCAAGCCCGCAGGGCTCCCGGAGCGGCCAGAGAATGAAGGGCCCATGGAGAGGTACGCGAGGTGGGCAGGGGGCGCCACCTTACTCTGCTCAGCTCCCTGAGGGAGAGAGAGAGAGACAGAGACAGAGAGAGAGATCCCTGACCTCTGAGTCTCTGCCTCCACCGCTGGCTGGTGCCAACTCACGCGCCATCCCACTTCCAGCCATCACCCCCACGCCTGCCCCGGGGCCAGCCCCACCACAGAGAGGCCGGTTGGTTCCTGCTCACCTCTGTGCCGTCCCTTCCCGACCTGACCCCAGTGCAGGGGATAAGCTTCAGACAAGTCTTTCCATGTCGCTCTGCATGACAATAGACTTCCTCCCCTCTCCCATTCCACAGGCCCACCCGGGACATCCACCTTTGTCATTAGCTCAGGAGAGGATGCAAGATGAGAATCTCTGCTATTGTGTGGGGAGACTCAGTTTCCCGGGTTTCCCCCATGGACACATGTTCTTCAGCTGGGTCTGATTTTCTCCAGACAAGCTGTCTTGGGAAGGATTTGGCCAGCCCTAAGAACCTGAAGGGAAAGGGCGGAGGGGGGTTCTCTCTCTGCCCCCGACAGCCCCGAGCTGGGTCGGTCCCTCAGACCCGGCCAGGGGCAGCCCATCCCCCGGCGCCCTTCCCCGGGGCATCCAAGGGCAGGCTCGGCGCCAGCCCCACCCCGCTCGCCACTGCCCGACCATCGTCCTCCCTCGGGGGGCCTGGGCAGGACAGGGACCCGGCTGTGGGAGGCCTCCAGATCTCAGGCCTGGCACACCGTTTACCAGGCTGCTTCCTCCTCTGACGGGGGCCCAGCACACGCCCCAGGAGACTTGGCAGCCGCCCCCAGGGCTCTAGCCTCTGGAACTCGTCCCCTTGGAAGGGGCCTGGCCCAGGTGCCAGGTTCGGCTGGTCGGCCAGCCTCCTTTGGAGAAAGCAGGCAAGCCGAGCCAGGCTTGCAGTGGCCCTGGCGTGACACCTGCCACCTCAGGCAGAGGGCCTCCCGCGTGCCCTCCATGGCGGGTTTCTCCCCGGAGCCGTGGCCTGGGCACTAGGAAGGCCGGGCCTCCCCGACTCCCGGGAGGAGGGGCTAGCCCACTTGCGCCCTGGCCCCCAAACCCTCTGGTGCCATCTGCCTGTCTCGGCACTTCTGACTCCACAGAGCCTTTCCTACACCTGGGCTGCCTGCCGTGGCAAAGTGCAGGCGTGGGGTGAGGCCATGGCTTTGTCTTTCCAGGAAAAAATGAGCCCCTGGCCGAAGCAGCAGGCCCAGGCAGAGCCTTGAGCTTGAAGCCCAGTAGGTCTGTGGCCCTCAGGGCCAGAGCAATGCTTTCAAGGCAGGGAAGCGGCCTGCAAGCTGAGTGGGAGTGGGGGAGGGGAGGGAGACAGCTGAAGCCGAGTCCAGAAGGGCGGCGATGGAAGAGCTGCAGCTGGGTCAGAGCCTGGAGGGAGGGCGGGGCCTTCACTGAGGACCCCCCCCCCCCCCCCGAGGCCAGCCCTAGGCCCCGGCGGTCGCGCATGCGCCCTTGGCCTGTGCGGTGTGTGGGGGGTTGAACCCAAGCCCGCAGGGCTCCCGGAGCGGCCAGAGAATAAAGGGCCCATGGAGAGGTAGGCGAGGTGGGCAGGGGGCGCCACCTTACTCTGCTCAGCTCCCTGAGGGAGAGAGAGAGAGACAGAGACAGAGAGAGAGATCCCTGACCTCTGAGTCTCTGCCTCCACCGCTGGCTGGTGCCAACTCACGCGCCATCCCACTTCCAGCCATCACCCCCACGCCTGCCCCGGGGCCCGCCCCACCACAGAGAGGCCGGTTGGTTCCTGCTCACCTCTGTGCCGTCCCTTCCCGACCTGACCCCAGTGCAGGGGATAAGCTTCAGACAAGTCTTTCCATGTCCCTCTGCATGACAATAGACTTCCTCCCCTCTCCCATTCCACAGGCCCACCCGGGACATCCACCTTTGTCATTAGCTCAGGAGAGGATGCAAGATGAGAATCTCTGCTATTGTGTGGGGAGACTCAGTTTCCCGGGTTTCCCCCATGGACACATGTTCTTCAGCTGGGTCTGATTTTCTCCAGACAAGCTGTCTTGGGAAGGATTTGGCCAGCCCTAAGAACCTGAAGGGAAAGGGCGGAGGGGGGTTCTCTCTCTGCCCCCGACAGCCCCGAGCTGGGTCGGTCCCTCAGACCCGGCCAGGGGCAGCCCATCCCCCGGCGCCCTTCCCCGGGGCATCCAAGGGCAGGCTCGGCGCCAGCCCCACCCCGCTCGCCACTGCCCGACCATCGTCCTCCCTCGGGGGGCCTGGGCAGGACAGGGACCCGGCTGTGGGAGGCCTCCAGATCTCAGGCCTGGCACACCGTTTACCAGGCTGCTTCCTCCTCTGACGGGGGCCCAGCACACGCCCCAGGAGACTTGGCAGCCGCCCCCAGGGCTCTAGCCTCTGGAACTCGTCCCCTTGGAAGGGGCCTGGCCCAGGTGCCAGGTTCGGCTGGTCGGCCAGCCTCCTTTGGAGAAAGCAGGCAAGCCGAGCCAGGCTTGCAGTGGCCCTGGCGTGACACCTGCCACCTCAGGCAGAGGGCCTCCCGCGTGCCCTCCATGGCGGGTTTCTCCCCGGAGCCGTGGCCTGGGCACTAGGAAGGCCGGGCCTCCCGACTCCCGGGAGGAGGGGCTAGCCCACTTGCGCCCTGGCCCCCAAACCCTCTGGTGCCATCTGCCTGTCTCGGCACTTCTGACTCCACAGAGCCTTTCCTACACCTGGGCTGCCTGCCGTGGCAAAGTGCAGGCGTGGGGTGAGGCCATGGCTTTGTCTTTCCAGGAAAAAATGAGCCCCTGGCCGAAGCAGCAGGCCCAGGCAGAGCCTTGAGCTTGAAGCCCAGTAGGTCTGTGGCCCTCAGGGGCAGAGCAATGCTTTCAAGGCAGGGAAGCGGCCTGCAAGCTGAGTGGGAGTGGGGGAGGGGAGGGAGACAGCTGAAGCCGAGTCCAGAAGGGCGGCGATGGAAGAGCTGCAGCTGGGTCAGAGCCTGGAGGGAGGGCGGGGCCTTCACTGAGGACCCCCCCCCCCCCCCCCCGAGGCCAGCCCTAGGCCCCGGCGGTCGCGCATGCGCCCTTGGCCTGTGCGGTGTGTGGGGGGTTGTACCCAAGCCCGCAGGGCTCCCGGAGCGGCCAGAGAATGAAGGGCCCATGGAGAGGTAGGCGAGGTGGGCAGGGGGCGCCACCTTACTCTGCTCAGCTCCCTGAGGGAGAGAGAGAGAGACAGAGACAGAGAGAGAGATCCCTGACCTCTGAGTCTCTGCCTCCACTGCTGGCTGGTGCCAACTCACGCGCCATCCCACTTCCAGCCATCACCCCCACGCCTGCCCCGGGGCCCGCCCCACCACAGAGAGGCCGGTTGGTTCCTGCTCACCTCTGTGCCGTCCCTTCCCGACCTGACCCCAGTGCAGGGGATAAGCTTCAGACAAGTCTTTCCATGTCCCTCTGCATGACAATAGACTTCCTCCCCTCTCCCATTCCACAGGCCCACCCGGGACATCCACCTTTGTCATTAGCTCAGGAGAGGATGCAAGATGAGAATCTCTGCTATTGTGTGGGGAGACTCAGTTTCCCGGGTTTCCCCCATGGACACATGTTCTTCAGCTGGGTCTGATTTTCTCCAGACAAGCTGTCTTGGGAAGGATTTGGCCAGCCCTAAGAACCTGAAGGGAAAGGGCGGAGGGGGGTTCTCTCTCTGCCCCCGACAGCCCCGAGCTGGGTCGGTCCCTCAGACCCGGCCAGGGGCAGCCCATCCCCCGGCGCCCTTCCCCGGGGCATCCAAGGGCAGGCTCGGCGCCAGCCCCACCCCGCTCGCCACTGCCCGACCATCGTCCTCCCTCGGGGGGCCTGGGCAGGACAGGGACCCGGCTGTGGGAGGCCTCCAGATCTCAGGCCTGGCACACCGTTTACCAGGCTGCTTCCTCCTCTGACGGGGGCCCAGCACACGCCCCAGGAGACTTGGCAGCCGCCCCCAGGGCTCTAGCCTCTGGAACTCGTCCCCTTGGAAGGGGCCTGGCCCAGGTGCCAGGTTCGGCTGGTCGGCCAGCCTCCTTTGGAGAAAGCAGGCAAGCCGAGCCAGGCTTGCAGTGGCCCTGGCGTGACACCTGCCACCTCAGGCAGAGGGCCTCCCGCGTGCCCTCCATGGCGGGTTTCTCCCCGGAGCCGTGGCCTGGGCACTAGGAAGGCCGGGCCTCCCGACTCCCGGGAGGAGGGGCTAGCCCACTTGCGCCCTGGCCCCCAAACCCTCTGGTGCCATCTGCCTGTCTCGGCACTTCTGACTCCACAGAGCCTTTCCTACACCTGGGCTGCCTGCCGTGGCAAAGTGCAGGCGTGGGGTGAGGCCATGGCTTTGTCTTTCCAGGAAAAAATGAGCCCCTGGCCGAAGCAGCAGGCCCAGGCAGAGCCTTGAGCTTGAAGCCCAGTAGGTCTGTGGCCCTCAGGGCCAGAGCAATGCTTTCAAGGCAGGGAAGCGGCCTGCAAGCTGAGTGGGAGTGGGGGAGGGGAGGGAGACAGCTGAAGCCGAGTCCAGAAGGGCGGCGATGGAAGAGCTGCAGCTGGGTCAGAGCCTGGAGGGAGGGCGGGGCCTTCACTGAGGACCCCCCCCCCGAGGCCAGCCCTAGGCCCCGGCGGTCGCGCATGCGCCCTTGGCCTGTGCGGTGTGTGGGGGGTTGAACCCAAGCCCGCAGGGCTCCCGGAGCGGCCAGAGAATAAAGGGCCCATGGAGAGGTAGGCGAGGTGGGCAGGGGGCGCCACCTTACTCTGCTCAGCTCCCTGAGGGAGAGAGAGAGAGACAGAGACAGAGAGAGAGATCCCTGACCTCTGAGTCTCTGCCTCCACCGCTGGCTGGTGCCAACTCACGCGCCATCCCACTTCCAGCCATCACCCCCACGCCTGCCCCGGGGCCAGCCCCACCACAGAGAGGCCGGTTGGTTCCTGCTCACCTCTGTCCCGTCCCTTCCCGACCTGACCCCAGTGCAGGGGATAAGCTTCAGACAAGTCTTTCCATGTCCCTCTGCATGACAATAGACTTCCTCCCCTCTCCCATTCCACAGGCCCACCCGGGACATCCACCTTTGTCATTAGCTCAGGAGAGGATGCAAGATGAGAATCTCTGCTATTGTGTGGGGAGACTCAGTTTCCCGGGTTTCCCCCATGGACACATGTTCTTCAGCTGGGTCTGATTTTCTCCAGACAAGCTGTCTTGGGAAGGATTTGGCCAGCCCTAAGAACCTGAAGGGAAAGGGCGGAGGGGGGTTCTCTCTCTGCCCCCGACAGCCCCGAGCTGGGTCGGTCCCTCAGACCCGGCCAGGGGCAGCCCATCCCCCGGCGCCCTTCCCCGGGGCATCCAAGGGCAGGCTCGGCGCCAGCCCCACCCCGCTCGCCACTGCCCGACCATCGTCCTCCCTCGGGGGGCCTGGGCAGGACAGGGACCCGGCTGTGGGAGGCCTCCAGATCTCAGGCCTGGCACACCGTTTACCAGGCTGCTTCCTCCTCTGACGGGGGCCCAGCACACGCCCCAGGAGACTTGGCAGCCGCCCCCAGGGCTCTAGCCTCTGGAACTCGTCCCCTTGGAAGGGGCCTGGCCCAGGTGCCAGGTTCGGCTGGTCGGCCAGCCTCCTTTGGAGAAAGCAGGCAAGCCGAGCCAGGCTTGCAGTGGCCCTGGCGTGACACCTGCCACCTCAGGCAGAGGGCCTCCCGCGTGCCCTCCATGGCGGGTTTCTCCCCGGAGCCGTGGCCTGGGCACTAGGAAGGCCGGGCCTCCCCGACTCCCGGGAGGAGGGGCTAGCCCACTTGCGCCCTGGCCCCCAAACCCTCTGGTGCCATCTGCCTGTCTCGGCACTTCTGACTCCACAGAGCCTTTCCTACACCTGGGCTGCCTGCCGTGGCAAAGTGCAGGCGTGGGGTGAGGCCATGGCTTTGTCTTTCCAGGAAAAAATGAGCCCCTGGCCGAAGCAGCAGGCCCAGGCAGAGCCTTGAGCTTGAAGCCCAGTAGGTCTGTGGCCCTCAGGGCCAGAGCAATGCTTTCAAGGCAGGGAAGCGGCCTGCAAGCTGAGTGGGAGTGGGGGAGGGGAGGGAGACAGCTGAAGCCGAGTCCAGAAGGGCGGCGATGGAAGAGCTGCAGCTGGGTCAGAGCCTGGAGGGAGGGCGGGGCCTTCACTGAGGACCCCCCCCCCCCCGAGGCCAGCCCTAGGCCCCAGCGGTCGCGCATGCGCCCTTGGCCTGTGCGGTGTGTGGGGGGTTGAACCCAAGCCCGCAGGGCTCCCGGAGCGGCCAGAGAATGAAGGGCCCATGGAGAGGTACGCGAGGTGGGCAGGGGGCGCCACCTTACTCTGCTCAGCTCCCTGAGGGAGAGAGAGAGAGACAGAGACAGAGAGAGAGATCCCTGACCTCTGAGTCTCTGCCTCCACCGCTGGCTGGTGCCAACTCACGCGCCATCCCACTTCCAGCCATCACCCCCACGCCTGCCCCGGGGCCAGCCCCACCACAGAGAGGCCGGTTGGTTCCTGCTCACCTCTGTGCCGTCCCTTCCCGACCTGACCCCAGTGCAGGGGATAAGCTTCAGACAAGTCTTTCCATGTCGCTCTGCCTGACAATAGACTTCCTCCCCTCTCCCATTCCACAGGCCCACCCGGGACATCCACCTTTGTCATTAGCTCAGGAGAGGATGCAAGATGAGAATCTCTGCTATTGTGTGGGGAGACTCAGTTTCCCGGGTTTCCCCCATGGACACATGTTCTTCAGCTGGGTCTGATTTTCTCCAGACAAGCTGTCTTGGGAAGGATTTGGCCAGCCCTAAGAACCTGAAGGGAAAGGGCGGAGGGGGGTTCTCTCTCTGCCCCCGACAGCCCCGAGCTGGGTCGGTCCCTCAGACCCGGCCAGGGGCAGCCCATCCCCCGGCGCCCTTCCCCGGGGCATCCAAGGGCAGGCTCGGCGCCAGCCCCACCCCGCTCGCCACTGCCCGACCATCGTCCTCCCTCGGGGGGCCTGGGCAGGACAGGGACCCGGCTGTGGGAGGCCTCCAGATCTCAGGCCTGGCACACCGTTTACCAGGCTGCTTCCTCCTCTGACGGGGGCCCAGCACACGCCCCAGGAGACTTGGCAGCCGCCCCCAGGGCTCTAGCCTCTGGAACTCGTCCCCTTGGAAGGGGCCTGGCCCAGGTGCCAGGTTCGGCTGGTCGGCCAGCCTCCTTTGGAGAAAGCAGGCAAGCCGAGCCAGGCTTGCAGTGGCCCTGGCGTGACACCTGCCACCTCAGGCAGAGGGCCTCCCGCGTGCCCTCCATGGCGGGTTTCTCCCCGGAGCCGTGGCCTGGGCACTAGGAAGGCCGGGCCTCCCGACTCCCGGGAGGAGGGGCTAGCCCACTTGCGCCCTGGCCCCCAAACCCTCTGGTGCCATCTGCCTGTCTCGGCACTTCTGACTCCACAGAGCCTTTCCTACACCTGGGCTGCCTGCCGTGGCAAAGTGCAGGCGTGGGGTGAGGCCATGGCTTTGTCTTTCCAGGAAAAAATGAGCCCCTGGCCGAAGCAGCAGGCCCAGGCAGAGCCTTGAGCTTGAAGCCCAGTAGGTCTGTGGCCCTCAGGGCCAGAGCAATGCTTTCAAGGCAGGGAAGCGGCCTGCAAGCTGAGTGGGAGTGGGGGAGGGGAGGGAGACAGCTGAAGCCGAGTCCAGAAGGGCGGCGATGGAAGAGCTGCAGCTGGGTCAGAGCCTGGAGGGAGGGCGGGGCCTTCACTGAGGACCCCCCCCCCCGAGGCCAGCCGTAGGCCCAGGCGGTCGCGCATGCGCCCTTGGCCTGTGCGGTGTGTGGGGGGTTGAACCCAAGCCCGCAGGGCTCCCGGAGCGGCCAGAGAATGAAGGGCCCATGGAGAGGTAGGCGAGGTGGGCAGGGGGCGCCACCTTACTCTGCTCAGCTCCCTGAGGGAGAGAGAGAGAGACAGAGACAGAGAGAGAGATCCCTGACCTCTGAGTCTCTGCCTCCACCGCTGGCTGGTGCCAACTCACGCGCCATCCCACTTCCAGCCATCACCCCCCACGCCTGCCCCGGGGCCAGCCCCACCACAGAGAGGCCGGTTGGTTCCTGCTCACCTCTGTGCCGTCCCTTCCCGACCTGACCCCAGTGCAGGGGATAAGCTTCAGACAAGTCTTTCCATGTCCCTCTGCATGACAATAGACTTCCTCCCCTCTCCCATTCCACAGGCCCACCCGGGACATCCACCTTTGTCATTAGCTCAGGAGAGGATGCAAGATGAGAATCTCTGCTATTGTGTGGGGAGACTCAGTTTCCCGGGTTTCCCCCATGGACACATGTTCTTCAGCTGGGTCTGATTTTCTCCAGACAAGCTGTCTTGGGAAGGATTTGGCCAGCCCTAAGAACCTGAAGGGAAAGGGCGGAGGGGGGTTCTCTCTCTGCCCCCGACAGCCCCGAGCTGGGTCGGTCCCTCAGACCCGGCCAGGGGCAGCCCATCCCCCGGCGCCCTTCCCCGGGGCATCCAAGGGCAGGCTCGGCGCCAGCCCCACCCCGCTCGCCACTGCCCGACCATCGTCCTCCCTCGGGGGGCCTGGGCAGGACAGGGACCCGGCTGTGGGAGGCCTCCAGATCTCAGGCCTGGCACACCGTTTACCAGGCTGCTTCCTCCTCTGACGGGGGCCCAGCACACGCCCCAGGAGACTTGGCAGCCGCCCCCAGGGCTCTAGCCTCTGGAACTCGTCCCCTTGGAAGGGGCCTGGCCCAGGTGCCAGGTTCGGCTGGTCGGCCAGCCTCCTTTGGAGAAAGCAGGCAAGCCGAGCCAGGCTTGCAGTGGCCCTGGCGTGACACCTGCCACCTCAGGCAGAGGGCCTCCCGCGTGCCCTCCATGGCGGGTTTCTCCCCAGAGCCGTGGCCTGGGCACTAGGAAGGCCGGGCCTCCCGACTCCCGGGAGGAGGGGCTAGCCCACTTGCGCCCTGGCCCCCAAACCCTCTGGTGCCATCTGCCTGTCTCGGCACTTCTGACTCCACAGAGCCTTTCCTACACCTGGGCTGCCTGCCGTGGCAAAGTGCAGGCGTGGGGTGAGGCCATGGCTTTGTCTTTCCAGGAAAAAATGAGCCCCTGGCCGAAGCAGCAGGCCCAGGCAGAGCCTTGAGCTTGAAGCCCAGTAGGTCTGTGGCCCTCAGGGGCAGAGCAATGCTTTCAAGGCAGGGAAGCGGCCTGCAAGCTGAGTGGGAGTGGGGGAGGGGAGGGAGACAGCTGAAGCCGAGTCCAGAAGGGCGGCGATGGAAGAGCTGCAGCTGGGTCAGAGCCTGGAGGGAGGGCGGGGCCTTCACTGAGGACCCCCCCCCCCCGAGGACAGCCCTAGGCCCCGGCGGTCGCGCATGCGCCCTTGGCCTGTGCGGTGTGTGGGGGGTTGAACCCAAGCCCGCAGGGCTCCCGGAGCGGCCAGAGAATAAAGGGCCCATGGAGAGGTAGGCGAGGTGGGCAGGGGGCGCCACCTTACTCTGCTCAGCTCCCTGAGGGAGAGAGAGAGAGACAGAGACAGAGAGAGAGATCCCTGACCTCTGAGTCTCTGCCTCCACCGCTGGCTGGTGCCAACTCACGCGCCATCCCACTTCCAGCCATCACCCCCACGCCTGCCCCGGGGCCAGCCCCACCACAGAGAGGCCGGTTGGTTCCTGCTCACCTCTGTGCCGTCCCTTCCCGACCTGACCCCAGTGCAGGGGATAAGCTTCAGACAAGTCTTTCCATGTCCCTCTGCATGACAATAGACTTCCTCCCCTCTCCCATTCCACAGGCCCACCCGGGACATCCACCTTTGTCATTAGCTCAGGAGAGGATGCAAGATGAGAATCTCTGCTATTGTGTGGGGAGACTCAGTTTCCCGGGTTTCCCCCATGGACACATGTTCTTCAGCTGGGTCTGATTTTCTCCAGACAAGCTGTCTTGGGAAGGATTTGGCCAGCCCTAAGAACCTGAAGGGAAAGGGCGGAGGGGGGTTCTCTCTCTGCCCCCGACAGCCCCGAGCTGGGTCGGTCCCTCAGACCCGGCCAGGGGCAGCCCATCCCCCGGCGCCCTTCCCCGGGGCATCCAAGGGCAGGCTCGGCGCCAGCCCCACCCCGCTCGCCACTGCCCGACCATCGTCCTCCCTCGGGGGGCCTGGGCAGGACAGGGACCCGGCTGTGGGAGGCCTCCAGATCTCAGGCCTGGCACACCGTTTACCAGGCTGCTTCCTCCTCTGACGGGGGCCCAGCACACGCCCCAGGAGACTTGGCAGCCGCCCCCAGGGCTCTAGCCTCTGGAACTCGTCCCCTTGGAAGGGGCCTGGCCCAGGTGCCAGGTTCGGCTGGTCGGCCAGCCTCCTTTGGAGAAAGCAGGCAAGCCGAGCCAGGCTTGCAGTGGCCCTGGCGTGACACCTGCCACCTCAGGCAGAGGGCCTCCCGTGTGCCCTCCATGGCGGGTTTCTCCCCAGAGCCGTGGCCTGGGCACTAGGAAGGCCGGGCCTCCCGACTCCCGGGAGGAGGGGCTAGCCCACTTGCGCCCTGGCCCCCAAACCCTCTGGTGCCATCTGCCTGTCTCGGCACTTCTGACTCCACAGAGCCTTTCCTACACCTGGGCTGCCTGCCGTGGCAAAGTGCAGGCGTGGGGTGAGGCCATGGCTTTGTCTTTCCAGGAAAAAATGAGCCCCTGGCCGAAGCAGCAGGCCCAGGCAGAGCCTTGAGCTTGAAGCCCAGTAGGTCTGTGGCCCTCAGGGGCAGAGCAATGCTTTCAAGGCAGGGAAGCGGCCTGCAAGCTGAGTGGGAGTGGGGGAGGGGAGGGAGACAGCTGAAGCCGAGTCCAGAAGGGCGGCGATGGAAGAGCTGCAGCTGGGTCAGAGCCTGGAGGGAGGGCGGGGCCTTCACTGAGGACCCCCCCCCCCCCCGAGGACAGCCCTAGGCCCCGGCGGTCGCGCATGCGCCCTTGGCCTGTGCGGTGTGTGGGGGGTTGAACCCAAGCCCGCAGGGCTCCCGGAGCGGCCAGAGAATAAAGGGCCCATGGAGAGGTAGGCGAGGTGGGCAGGGGGCGCCACCTTACTCTGCTCAGCTCCCTGAGGGAGAGAGAGAGAGACAGAGACAGAGAGAGAGATCCCTGACCTCTGAGTCTCTGCCTCCACCGCTGGCTGGTGCCAACTCACGCGCCATCCCACTTCCAGCCATCACCCCCACGCCTGCCCCGGGGCCAGCCCCACCACAGAGAGGCCGGTTGGTTCCTGCTCACCTCTGTGCCGTCCCTTCCCGACCTGACCCCAGTGCAGGGGATAAGCTTCAGACAAGTCTTTCCATGTCCCTCTGCATGACAATAGACTTCCTCCCCTCTCCCATTCCACAGGCCCACCCGGGACATCCACCTTTGTCATTAGCTCAGGAGAGGATGCAAGATGAGAATCTCTGCTATTGTGTGGGGAGACTCAGTTTCCCGGGTTTCCCCCATGGACACATGTTCTTCAGCTGGGTCTGATTTTCTCCAGACAAGCTGTCTTGGGAAGGATTTGGCCAGCCCTAAGAACCTGAAGGGAAAGGGCGGAGGGGGGTTCTCTCTCTGCCCCCGACAGCCCCGAGCTGGGTCGGTCCCTCAGACCCGGCCAGGGGCAGCCCATCCCCCGGCGCCCTTCCCCGGGGCATCCAAGGGCAGGCTCGGCGCCAGCCCCACCCCGCTCGCCACTGCCCGACCATCGTCCTCCCTCGGGGGGCCTGGGCAGGACAGGGACCCGGCTGTGGGAGGCCTCCAGATCTCAGGCCTGGCACACCGTTTACCAGGCTGCTTCCTCCTCTGACGGGGGCCCAGCACACGCCCCAGGAGACTTGGCAGCCGCCCCCAGGGCTCTAGCCTCTGGAACTCGTCCCCTTGGAAGGGGCCTGGCCCAGGTGCCAGGTTCGGCTGGTCGGCCAGCCTCCTTTGGAGAAAGCAGGCAAGCCGAGCCAGGCTTGCAGTGGCCCTGGCGTGACACCTGCCACCTCAGGCAGAGGGCCTCCCGCGTGCCCTCCATGGCGGGTTTCTCCCCGGAGCCGTGGCCTGGGCACTAGGAAGGCCGGGCCTCCCCGACTCCCGGGAGGAGGGGCTAGCCCACTTGCGCCCTGGCCCCCAAACCCTCTGGTGCCATCTGCCTGTCTCGGCACTTCTGACTCCACAGAGCCTTTCCTACACCTGGGCTGCCTGCCGTGGCAAAGTGCAGGCGTGGGGTGAGGCCATGGCTTTGTCTTTCCAGGAAAAAATGAGCCCCTGGCCGAAGCAGCAGGCCCAGGCAGAGCCTTGAGCTTGAAGCCCAGTAGGTCTGTGGCCCTCAGGGCCAGAGCAATGCTTTCAAGGCAGGGAAGCGGCCTGCAAGCTGAGTGGGAGTGGGGGAGGGGAGGGAGACAGCTGAAGCCGAGTCCAGAAGGGCGGCGATGGAAGAGCTGCAGCTGGGTCAGAGCCTGGAGGGAGGGCGGGGCCTTCACTGAGGACCCCCCCCCCCCCCCCCGAGGCCAGCCCTAGGCCCCGGCGGTCGCGCATGCGCCCTTGGCCTGTGCGGTGTGTGGGGGGTTGAACCCAAGCCCGCAGGGCTCCCGGAGCGGCCAGAGAATGAAGGGCCCATGGAGAGGTACGCGAGGTGGGCAGGGGGCGCCACCTTACTCTGCTCAGCTCCCTGAGGGAGAGAGAGAGAGACAGAGACAGAGAGAGAGATCCCTGACCTCTGAGTCTCTGCCTCCACCGCTGGCTGGTGCCAACTCACGCGCCATCCCACTTCCAGCCATCACCCCCACGCCTGCCCCGGGGCCAGCCCCACCACAGAGAGGCCGGTTGGTTCCTGCTCACCTCTGTGCCGTCCCTTCCCGACCTGACCCCAGTGCAGGGGATAAGCTTCAGACAAGTCTTTCCATGTCGCTCTGCATGACAATAGACTTCCTCCCCTCTCCCATTCCACAGGCCCACCCGGGACATCCACCTTTGTCATTAGCTCAGGAGAGGATGCAAGATGAGAATCTCTGCTATTGTGTGGGGAGACTCAGTTTCCCGGGTTTCCCCCATGGACACATGTTCTTCAGCTGGGTCTGATTTTCTCCAGACAAGCTGTCTTGGGAAGGATTTGGCCAGCCCTAAGAACCTGAAGGGAAAGGGCGGAGGGGGGTTCTCTCTCTGCCCCCGACAGCCCCGAGCTGGGTCGGTCCCTCAGACCCGGCCAGGGGCAGCCCATCCCCCGGCGCCCTTCCCCGGGGCATCCAAGGGCAGGCTCGGCGCCAGCCCCACCCCGCTCGCCACTGCCCGACCATCGTCCTCCCTCGGGGGGCCTGGGCAGGACAGGGACCCGGCTGTGGGAGGCCTCCAGATCTCAGGCCTGGCACACCGTTTACCAGGCTGCTTCCTCCTCTGACGGGGGCCCAGCACACGCCCCAGGAGACTTGGCAGCCGCCCCCAGGGCTCTAGCCTCTGGAACTCGTCCCCTTGGAAGGGGCCTGGCCCAGGTGCCAGGTTCGGCTGGTCGGCCAGCCTCCTTTGGAGAAAGCAGGCAAGCCGAGCCAGGCTTGCAGTGGCCCTGGCGTGACACCTGCCACCTCAGGCAGAGGGCCTCCCGCGTGCCCTCCATGGCGGGTTTCTCCCCGGAGCCGTGGCCTGGGCACTAGGAAGGCCGGGCCTCCCCGACTCCCGGGAGGAGGGGCTAGCCCACTTGCGCCCTGGCCCCCAAACCCTCTGGTGCCATCTGCCTGTCTCGGCACTTCTGACTCCACAGAGCCTTTCCTACACCTGGGCTGCCTGCCGTGGCAAAGTGCAGGCGTGGGGTGAGGCCATGGCTTTGTCTTTCCAGGAAAAAATGAGCCCCTGGCCGAAGCAGCAGGCCCAGGCAGAGCCTTGAGCTTGAAGCCCAGTAGGTCTGTGGCCCTCAGGGCCAGAGCAATGCTTTCAAGGCAGGGAAGCGGCCTGCAAGCTGAGTGGGAGTGGGGGAGGGGAGGGAGACAGCTGAAGCCGAGTCCAGAAGGGCGGCGATGGAAGAGCTGCAGCTGGGTCAGAGCCTGGAGGGAGGGCGGGGCCTTCACTGAGGACCCCCCCCCCCCCCCCGAGGCCAGCCCTAGGCCCCGGCGGTCGCGCATGCGCCCTTGGCCTGTGCGGTGTGTGGGGGGTTGAACCCAAGCCCGCAGGGCTCCCGGAGCGGCCAGAGAATGAAGGGCCCATGGAGAGGTACGCGAGGTGGGCAGGGGGCGCCACCTTACTCTGCTCAGCTCCCTGAGGGAGAGAGAGAGAGACAGAGACAGAGAGAGAGATCCCTGACCTCTGAGTCTCTGCCTCCACCGCTGGCTGGTGCCAACTCACGCGCCATCCCACTTCCAGCCATCACCCCCACGCCTGCCCCGGGGCCAGCCCCACCACAGAGAGGCCGGTTGGTTCCTGCTCACCTCTGTGCCGTCCCTTCCCGACCTGACCCCAGTGCAGGGGATAAGCTTCAGACAAGTCTTTCCATGTCGCTCTGCATGACAATAGACTTCCTCCCCTCTCCCATTCCACAGGCCCACCCGGGACATCCACCTTTGTCATTAGCTCAGGAGAGGATGCAAGATGAGAATCTCTGCTATTGTGTGGGGAGACTCAGTTTCCCGGGTTTCCCCCATGGACACATGTTCTTCAGCTGGGTCTGATTTTCTCCAGACAAGCTGTCTTGGGAAGGATTTGGCCAGCCCTAAGAACCTGAAGGGAAAGGGCGGAGGGGGGTTCTCTCTCTGCCCCCGACAGCCCCGAGCTGGGTCGGTCCCTCAGACCCGGCCAGGGGCAGCCCATCCCCCGGCGCCCTTCCCCGGGGCATCCAAGGGCAGGCTCGGCGCCAGCCCCACCCCGCTCGCCACTGCCCGACCATCGTCCTCCCTCGGGGGGCCTGGGCAGGACAGGGACCCGGCTGTGGGAGGCCTCCAGATCTCAGGCCTGGCACACCCGTTTACCAGGCTGCTTCCTCCTCTGACGGGGGCCCAGCACACGCCCCAGGAGACTTGGCAGCCGCCCCCAGGGCTCTAGCCTCTGGAACTCATCCCCTTGGAAGGGGCCTGGCCCAGGTGCCAGGTTCGGCTGGTCGGCCAGCCTCCTTTGGAGAAAGCAGGCAAGCCGAGCCAGGCTTGCAGTGGCCCTGGCGTGACACCTGCCACCTCAGGCAGAGGGCCTCCCGCGTGCCCTCCATGGCGGGTTTCTCCCCGGAGCCGTGGCCTGGGCACTAGGAAGGCCGGGCCTCCCCGACTCCCGGGAGGAGGGGCTAGCCCACTTGCGCCCTGGCCCCCAAACCCTCTGGTGCCATCTGCCTGTCTCGGCACTTCTGACTCCACAGAGCCTTTCCTACACCTGGGCTGCCTGCCGTGGCAAAGTGCAGGCGTGGGGTGAGGCCATGGCTTTGTCTTTCCAGGAAAAAATGAGCCCCTGGCCGAAGCAGCAGGCCCAGGCAGAGCCTTGAGCTTGAAGCCCAGTAGGTCTGTGGCCCTCAGGGCCAGAGCAATGCTTTCAAGGCAGGGAAGCGGCCTGCAAGCTGAGTGGGAGTGGGGGAGGGGAGGGAGACAGCTGAAGCCGAGTCCAGAAGGGCGGCGATGGAAGAGCTGCAGCTGGGTCAGAGCCTGGAGGGAGGGCGGGGCCTTCACTGAGGACCCCCCCCCCCCCCGAGGACAGCCCTAGGCCCCGGCGGTCGCGCATGCGCCCTTGGCCTGTGCGGTGTGTGGGGGGTTGAACCCAAGCCCGCAGGGCTCCCCGGAGCGGCCAGAGAATAAAGGGCCCATGGAGAGGTAGGCGAGGTGGGCAGGGGGCGCCACCTTACTCTGCTCAGCTCCCTGAGGGAGAGAGAGAGAGACAGAGACAGAGAGAGAGATCCCTGACCTCTGAGTCTCTGCCTCCACCGCTGGCTGGTGCCAACTCACGCGCCATCCCACTTCCAGCCATCACCCCCACGCCTGCCCCGGGGCCAGCCCCACCACAGAGAGGCCGGTTGGTTCCTGCTCACCTCTGTGCCGTCCCTTCCCGACCTGACCCCAGTGCAGGGGATAAGCTTCAGACAAGTCTTTCCATGTCCCTCTGCATGACAATAGACTTCCTCCCCTCTCCCATTCCACAGGCCCACCCGGGACATCCACCTTTGTCATTAGCTCAGGAGAGGATGCAAGATGAGAATCTCTGCTATTGTGTGGGGAGACTCAGTTTCCCGGGTTTCCCCCATGGACACATGTTCTTCAGCTGGGTCTGATTTTCTCCAGACAAGCTGTCTTGGGAAGGATTTGGCCAGCCCTAAGAACCTGAAGGGAAAGGGCGGAGGGGGGTTCTCTCTCTGCCCCCGACAGCCCCGAGCTGGGTCGGTCCCTCAGACCCGGCCAGGGGCAGCCCATCCCCCGGCGCCCTTCCCCGGGGCATCCAAGGGCAGGCTCGGCGCCAGCCCCACCCCGCTCGCCACTGCCCGACCATCGTCCTCCCTCGGGGGGCCTGGGCAGGACAGGGACCCGGCTGTGGGAGGCCTCCAGATCTCAGGCCTGGCACACCGTTTACCAGGCTGCTTCCTCCTCTGACGGGGGCCCAGCACACGCCCCAGGAGACTTGGCAGCCGCCCCCAGGGCTCTAGCCTCTGGAACTCGTCCCCTTGGAAGGGGCCTGGCCCAGGTGCCAGGTTCGGCTGGTCGGCCAGCCTCCTTTGGAGAAAGCAGGCAAGCCGAGCCAGGCTTGCAGTGGCCCTGGCGTGACACCTGCCACCTCAGGCAGAGGGCCTCCCGCGTGCCCTCCATGGCGGGTTTCTCCCCAGAGCCGTGGCCTGGGCACTAGGAAGGCCGGGCCTCCCGACTCCCGGGAGGAGGGGCTAGCCCACTTGCGCCCTGGCCCCCAAACCCTCTGGTGCCATCTGCCTGTCTCGGCACTTCTGACTCCACAGAGCCTTTCCTACACCTGGGCTGCCTGCCGTGGCAAAGTGCAGGCGTGGGGTGAGGCCATGGCTTTGTCTTTCCAGGAAAAAATGAGCCCCTGGCCGAAGCAGCAGGCCCAGGCAGAGCCTTGAGCTTGAAGCCCAGTAGGTCTGTGGCCCTCAGGGGCAGAGCAATGCTTTCAAGGCAGGGAAGCGGCCTGCAAGCTGAGTGGGAGTGGGGGAGGGGAGGGAGACAGCTGAAGCCGAGTCCAGAAGGGCGGCGATGGAAGAGCTGCAGCTGGGTCAGAGCCTGGAGGGAGGGCGGGGCCTTCACTGAGGACCCCCCCCCCCCCCCGAGGACAGCCCTAGGCCCCGGCGGTCGCGCATGCGCCCTTGGCCTGTGCGGTGTGTGGGGGGTTGAACCCAAGCCCGCAGGGCTCCCGGAGCGGCCAGAGAATAAAGGGCCCATGGAGAGGTAGGCGAGGTGGGCAGGGGGCGCCACCTTACTCTGCTCAGCTCCCTGAGGGAGAGAGAGAGAGACAGAGACAGAGAGAGAGATCCCTGACCTCTGAGTCTCTGCCTCCACCGCTGGCTGGTGCCAACTCACGCGCCATCCCACTTCCAGCCATCACCCCCACGCCTGCCCCGGGGCCAGCCCCACCACAGAGAGGCCGGTTGGTTCCTGCTCACCTCTGTGCCGTCCCTTCCCGACCTGACCCCAGTGCAGGGGATAAGCTTCAGACAAGTCTTTCCATGTCCCTCTGCATGACAATAGACTTCCTCCCCTCTCCCATTCCACAGGCCCACCCGGGACATCCACCTTTGTCATTAGCTCAGGAGAGGATGCAAGATGAGAATCTCTGCTATTGTGTGGGGAGACTCAGTTTCCCGGGTTTCCCCCATGGACACATGTTCTTCAGCTGGGTCTGATTTTCTCCAGACAAGCTGTCTTGGGAAGGATTTGGCCAGCCCTAAGAACCTGAAGGGAAAGGGCGGAGGGGGGTTCTCTCTCTGCCCCCGACAGCCCCGAGCTGGGTCGGTCCCTCAGACCCGGCCAGGGGCAGCCCATCCCCCGGCGCCCTTCCCCGGGGCATCCAAGGGCAGGCTCGGCGCCAGCCCCACCCCGCTCGCCACTGCCCGACCATCGTCCTCCCTCGGGGGGCCTGGGCAGGACAGGGACCCGGCTGTGGGAGGCCTCCAGATCTCAGGCCTGGCACACCGTTTACCAGGCTGCTTCCTCCTCTGACGGGGGCCCAGCACACGCCCCAGGAGACTTGGCAGCCGCCCCCAGGGCTCTAGCCTCTGGAACTCGTCCCCTTGGAAGGGGCCTGGCCCAGGTGCCAGGTTCGGCTGGTCGGCCAGCCTCCTTTGGAGAAAGCAGGCAAGCCGAGCCAGGCTTGCAGTGGCCCTGGCGTGACACCTGCCACCTCAGGCAGAGGGCCTCCCGCGTGCCCTCCATGGCGGGTTTCTCCCCGGAGCCGTGGCCTGGGCACTAGGAAGGCCGGGCCTCCCCGACTCCCGGGAGGAGGGGCTAGCCCACTTGCGCCCTGGCCCCCAAACCCTCTGGTGCCATCTGCCTGTCTCGGCACTTCTGACTCCACAGAGCCTTTCCTACACCTGGGCTGCCTGCCGTGGCAAAGTGCAGGCGTGGGGTGAGGCCATGGCTTTGTCTTTCCAGAAAAAATGAGCCCCTGGCCGAAGCAGCAGGCCCAGGCAGAGCCTTGAGCTTGAAGCCCAGTAGGTCTGTGGCCCTCAGGGCCAGAGCAATGCTTTCAAGGCAGGGAAGCGGCCTGCAAGCTGAGTGGGAGTGGGGGAGGGGAGGGAGACAGCTGAAGCCGAGTCCAGAAGGGCGGCGATGGAAGAGCTGCAGCTGGGTCAGAGCCTGGAGGGAGGGCGGGGCCTTCACTGAGGACCCCCCCCCCCCCCCCCGAGGCCAGCCCTAGGCCCCGGCGGTCGCGCATGCGCCCTTGGCCTGTGCGGTGTGTGGGGGGTTGAACCCAAGCCCGCAGGGCTCCCGGAGCGGCCAGAGAATGAAGGGCCCATGGAGAGGTACGCGAGGTGGGCAGGGGGCGCCACCTTACTCTGCTCAGCTCCCTGAGGGAGAGAGAGAGAGACAGAGACAGAGAGAGAGATCCCTGACCTCTGAGTCTCTGCCTCCACCGCTGGCTGGTGCCAACTCACGCGCCATCCCACTTCCAGCCATCACCCCCACGCCTGCCCCGGGGCCAGCCCCACCACAGAGAGGCCGGTTGGTTCCTGCTCACCTCTGTGCCGTCCCTTCCCGACCTGACCCCAGTGCAGGGGATAAGCTTCAGACAAGTCTTTCCATGTCGCTCTGCATGACAATAGACTTCCTCCCCTCTCCCATTCCACAGGCCCACCCGGGACATCCACCTTTGTCATTAGCTCAGGAGAGGATGCAAGATGAGAATCTCTGCTATTGTGTGGGGAGACTCAGTTTCCCGGGTTTCCCCCATGGACACATGTTCTTCAGCTGGGTCTGATTTTCTCCAGACAAGCTGTCTTGGAAGGATTTGGCCAGCCCTAAGAACCTGAAGGGAAAGGGCGGAGGGGGGTTCTCTCTCTGCCCCCGACAGCCCCGAGCTGGGTCGGTCCCTCAGACCCGGCCAGGGGCAGCCCATCCCCCGGCGCCCTTCCCCGGGGCATCCAAGGGCAGGCTCGGCGCCAGCCCCACCCCGCTCGCCACTGCCCGACCATCGTCCTCCCTCGGGGGGCCTGGGCAGGACAGGGACCCGGCTGTGGGAGGCCTCCAGATCTCAGGCCTGGCACACCGTTTACCAGGCTGCTTCCTCCTCTGACGGGGGCCCAGCACACGCCCCAGGAGACTTGGCAGCCGCCCCCAGGGCTCTAGCCTCTGGAACTCGTCCCCTTGGAAGGGGCCTGGCCCAGGTGCCAGGTTCGGCTGGTCGGCCAGCCTCCTTTGGAGAAAGCAGGCAAGCCGAGCCAGGCTTGCAGTGGCCCTGGCGTGACACCTGCCACCTCAGGCAGAGGGCCTCCCGCGTGCCCTCCATGGCGGGTTTCTCCCCGGAGCCGTGGCCTGGGCACTAGGAAGGCCGGGCCTCCCCGACTCCCGGGAGGAGGGGCTAGCCCACTTGCGCCCTGGCCCCCAAACCCTCTGGTGCCATCTGCCTGTCTCGGCACTTCTGACTCCACAGAGCCTTTCCTACACCTGGGCTGCCTGCCGTGGCAAAGTGCAGGCGTGGGGTGAGGCCATGGCTTTGTCTTTCCAGGAAAAAATGAGCCCCTGGCCGAAGCAGCAGGCCCAGGCAGAGCCTTGAGCTTGAAGCCCAGTAGGTCTGTGGCCCTCAGGGCCAGAGCAATGCTTTCAAGGCAGGGAAGCGGCCTGCAAGCTGAGTGGGAGTGGGGGAGGGGAGGGAGACAGCTGAAGCCGAGTCCAGAAGGGCGGCGATGGAAGAGCTGCAGCTGGGTCAGAGCCTGGAGGGAGGGCGGGGCCTTCACTGAGGACCCCCCCCCCCCCCCCCGAGGCCAGCCCTAGGCCCCGGCGGTCGCGCATGCGCCCTTGGCCTGTGCGGTGTGTGGGGGGTTGAACCCAAGCCCGCAGGGCTCCCGGAGCGGCCAGAGAAAGAAGGGCCCATGGAGAGGTAGGCGAGGTGGGCAGGGGGCGCCACCTTACTCTCCTCAGCTCCCTGAGGGAGAGAGACAGAGACAGAGACAGAGAGAGAGATCCCTGACCTCTGAGTCTCTGCCTCCACCGCTGGCTGGTGCCAACTCACGCGCCATCCCACTTCCAGCCATCACCCCCACGCCTGCCCCGGGGCCAGCCCCACCACAGAGAGGCCGGTTGGTTCCTGCTCACCTCTGTGCCGTCCCTTCCCGACCTGACCCCAGTGCAGGGGATAAGCTTCAGACAAGTCTTTCCATGTCCCTCTGCATGACAATAGACTTCCTCCCCTCTCCCATTCCACAGGCCCACCCGGGACATCCACCTTTGT